>NW_022991938.1:114157-159157 GCF_902827175.1 Gymnodraco acuticeps
GGCAAACGGAAGTTAGGGTAAATTGGGTACAAGAAGAAAATTGCATTAAAATGTATGTAGAGCAGCTAAAACAAATCTGTTTTTTTAGTATTATGAGAATTAAATACTGAGTGATTGAAAATGAAATACAACAGGGATGATGAGGCTGGTGTCTGACAACCTCCGTTATATTCAGAATGACTAAATTGCTACTTTAACTTACATTAAACCCTGAAAATCATTGTTTTACTGACTTATTTAGGTGGAAAGTTGGTGGTTTGCTGCACATTTGACCACAAACAACAGTCAAATGATAGTGTACTGACTATACCTAACTAAATACAAATACTCCCCCCTTATAGAAGAATAATAACATTTATTTATTTGTATTCACTACTATGAACTGTTACTTAAATGTTATTTATTTGGAAGGCTGGAAGGGTGAAAGAAAAGGAAAATGGAAGGAAAACTTTGCTTTAATTGTATCTGTCATTCACTTGAACAAATATATAAAAGTGACTCTGAATCTTTACAGGATACATTTGTGTTGGTATTTCGACCAAAGCACGGTGCTCCTTCTTTACAGAGAGCGACAAAGACACAGCGGCTGCTTCTCCTCAGTGATGGCCGACTTTCTGGAGACGGTGAAAACCAATAATTCACACAAATCTACAGAGTGATGGGCTTTCAGAGAGCTTTAAAGGACACACTGATACACACTGGCTAGACTGGTGATAGACACTTGCCCTTCCACACTGCCACATGATCTTGAACACACACACACACACACACACATTTGCAGCCCCTGCACACAGGCATTCTGTCCAGTTCCTAGCCGTGAAAGTGTTTGAAGGTGTGCAGTTGGACCCCAGATTTGGGCGGTGAATCGGGGCCAGAACCAAATTATCCAGCAGAGGTTGGAGGGGGACAAAGGAGATAGGATGGAGAGAGAGAGAGAGAGGAAGATGGAGATGGCAGTTCTCCTGGAGACTAGACTAGGTGGAATGTAATGTAACTAGGTAAGTAAAGACATGGACTTTGAGCAGCATGTGTCCCCTTTAGCAAAATAGAAACATATTGCGAATAGGGAGAGATAGAGAATTATTAAGCTAGTCTCCTTCTCTTAATTCTCCACTTCTGTCCTTGTCTCAGTTTATGTTTCTGTGTCTGTACAGAACACAGTTATTAGACCTTGTGGTTTGGGCGACCTGTTGTATGACGATAAGCTGGCGCCTGTTTGTTAAGCTCTCTTCCTCAGCTTTGTTAAGATATTCTTACTTCTGAATATGCATAAATCACGGTTGAAATCATGTTCTCTTTCAGATAAGGATAGGACCAAATAGGCTTTGTTTCAGAGAGTAAACCTAATCTGACCTATGTCTTCTGCCAGAAACAAAGCTGGTTATGTATCAGGGACGTGCACAGACATTTGGAGGGGCTATTTCTCTAAACTGGAAAAAGGGCCTCCCCCCCGAAAAAAAATATAAGACCAAAACGATTATTACATTAACTAATCTGAACAGTAATTCACATCATCATCTCATTACAAAATAAGCTAAGGCAACTATTTGCATTCTGTGACTTGATTTTTAAAATGAATACCAGGGAAATATTTTGTTTTGCGGTAATCTCATTAAAATATCTAATGTTAGAAACTACTAAACAATGGGGACAATTCTGTTCTAATGTAGTTTGACCATTGCAGACATACTGATAAAATAGTGCTTATAACTAATTACCTTAAATAAACTCACTAATTAATGAAACCAGTTCAATACGCTTTATTCTTATCATTCTTTATGAGCGCAGTGACGGTAAGGTATCTAATGACTTATTTATTTAGTATTCCATAACTTAATAACAGAGATGGTCAAACTGAAGTAGAGACATGGCAGAAATCCTACAATGAAGCGGGACAGTGAAGTGTTCTCCTTTACCATGGATGTTTAATAGGAGTTTACGGAGCAGATGAAAAGACACAGAAAGACAGAAGCACAATAACACGTATATGTAGGTGTTTTTTTGTAAATAACCGACGGTGTCAAGAGGAAGTAAAGTCCCTGCCATGAGAAAACTCAAAATCCATTTTCCAAAATCCAACACTAGAGGTGGTCTTAACGCACCAGCACCAATACACAGGGTTGGGTTGTAACGGAATACATGTAACGGTGTTGCGTAATCAGAATACAAAAATCAAGTAACTGTATTCAGCTCGCGTTACATTTGAAAAACGAGTAATCTGATTACAGTTACTTTCATAAACCTGAAGTGAATACATTTTGGATTACTTATTGGAATTATTGGTGGAAAAATTTCCTCACAACATTTAATATTCATTACTAAAGGTACAACCGAATCATCACAGCCCACAAAACCTATTACCGCCGCAGATGGACCAAAAAAGGGAGCGTTTGAAAAAAATTCGCGTGTCCGCTCAGTGAAACAATAACAACGAAACATGGAGCAACAAAAGTCTGCGTTTAAATCGTGTGTGTGTGTGTAGAAGTGTGTGTGGTTAAAACACATCAGCCTGCGGTCGCTCTTTAGCCTTTCTAATGATTCTGAAGGTAAACACAGTGAAGGCGGTGTGTGAAAGGCACGGCGCGCTCGTCTTCTCAGAGGCTGAGTTAACCCTCCCGCTGCCTCCTGGCGCTGCAGAGATTTCATGAAGTGAAGGAGGTTTTCCTTCTATAAAGCAGCTGTGGGCAGCAGATACTGTGAGAGTCACGGACATGAATTAATAGATCAAGGCAGACTGGTTCACACACTCTCCTGTTTTGCCAATCCGGTGCTTAAACAAATATAGCTCTACACCCCTGGCCGAAATGTCCTTAAAATGAAGTCCGAGCTCGACATTTTAAATCATGTCCTGCCAACACTGGCAGCACAGAAGGCGACACGCCCGTTCTAAGCCGTGTCCCTCACTCCTCACATCCCAAGCTGCATCCCCAAAAAGTTTATTGTGTTGTTACATCGTTTCAGATGTTATGTTTCAGTTGTGCTCTTGATAAGCCATTAAAACAGTAAAACACGTTCAGTTTCCTTTTGCTTTTTGTGTCTCCTGTTCACCAAAACATACCATCTGTGATGGAAAAAGAAAGTAATCCAAAAGTAATCTAAAAGTAATCTGATTACTTTTTTAAGACACGTAACTGTAACTGGATTACTTTCAGAGCCATGTATTCAGTAATCAGTAACTGAGTACATTTACAAAGTAACCCTCCCAACCCTGCCAATACAGTATAATAAATATGATATTGTTATGACATTAGGGTCATGCAGAGTGAGATCGCTACCCCTTTAAGAGAGGGGTGTGGCGCGTGCATGTGGGTGTGGGTATGGTAGAGCGAGAGTGAGCGAGCGGTGTATATGTTTTCTGGAAATGAAATGAGGCAGCAGGAAAAAGCATAGGTCTGTGATGTATCTTGTGAAATAAATGCAACGACCTCCCAAGAAGAGCTCGCCTCTCTCCAGTCATTTCAGTCAAGTGGGTTATTGAACCCAAAGCTTGTTGCTTCTGCCCTGGGAGATGACAGATAGTCATCCCCCCTGTTTCCTCGACCACGGTCTGGGAGCCGACAGGAAAGTTCAACAATATATATAATACGTAACATGTGTAATCACACACTTAGCGATATAGAACATAAATAATAAAAACGTAGGCCTACCTGGTTTAAAACACTTGTGTGGTCATACTGTGGAATGAGCTCACACTGAAGCAAGTTCTTTATTCAAAATGTCACGGGCAATTACATAGCCTATAAGAAGAAGAAGAAGTAAAGGAAGTAGTAGAAGAAAGATGAAGCTGGTGTGTTTCCCGCAGCGAGACACTACAATACTAATTGTGGCTTATCATGTTGATTCGACCACAACAGAAAGAAAAAAAAACCTCTCGCTCTCTCCAGAGGGGCAGGTCAGCCAAAAAGGGGAAACGGGCCGTTGCCCGGGCAACATTAGCCCGTACCTGTGCACGTCCCTGTTATGTATAATTATATCCATGCAGCTCACCTTGTTCCCTATGGCTTTCTTGGGGGGGGAAGTTGAAGGTGTCCACCTGTGGAAACTGGGTCCGCAGGTGGTTGTGGAGCTCTCTGAACTCGGTGTAACGCCGGTACACGTTCCACTCGTTATCCAGGATCCGGATGTACACCTGAGGAGAGGAAAGACACCACATCATTACATTCATAATCAATCAAGTCCTCAAATCAATCAAAGACAAACTAGAAAACCCCTAGCAAACCAAACCAGAACCAAATATACTTAGATTTTAGAAAAAAGCAAGGGAAACCCACCAATAGTGATCGCCTTTATCTTTTTTGCACTTCACATATCTGCCTCTTCAATGCCTTAGAAAACATTATTGAAACGGTTAAAAGAACGACTTCCTCTCATCCTTGCAAAAGTGCATTTTCACTTACACACTGCAACAGATACAGACTCGGCCTATATGACTGTGGTGCCACCGTTTCCATGCACCATTAGCTGCTGTGTTCAGACTCAGGAGAGATTCAGGGGAGAGGAGAGATGAGCCTATTACAGGAAGGAGAGCCAGCTCTATTTTTACAGCAGAGAACACGGAGGCAAAAGAGAGAGCTGAATGGCTTTTGAGAATTCAATTTATAAAAATGCCCAACAACAAAACATACAGACGTGATTCAGGTACATGGAAGCAGGAATTGATTTAGAAATCGATCAATCCCCCCACTGCTACCAGGCATAACAAAACACATAGAAGGGCTTTTATACATGCACAACCTTTCATTTCTTAAAGCTTTACAATCAGAATAAGGGGACTGAGCATGCATGCTGCGTTTATAAGAAGGCTCTGCTTCACACTCCCACAGCGATGTCCATTAGACTCCTGTATAGTGGAGCCTAATGGACTGGTTTCAGCTCCTCTCTAGAGCTAAAAACCAGTGCAATACTACAGCACCAGTTAGCAAATGTTAGAGGTAGTTACGCTTGCAATCCTCCGCTAAAACTGAATCAGAGAAACACACATTTTCCACGTTGAGACCTTCGACGTTTCCTTCATTTAGTGATTTTACAGTTTTTTTAATTAGCTAGTCCATTTGGCTTGAACAGAGTCTACCACATTAGTTTTAGCTCAGCTTGAAACACTTCAGATATCCGATATCAAAAAGTGCCTTTGCAACACCGATTTATAACAAACTGCTTGGTTCATGTTTTTTTTAGACCAATTTAAATCACCGGCTGTGTTATTTTGAAGAGCAGGAGACGTAAGTAGTTTTTTAGCTAATTCCTTTCTAATAATACAATATACTAGGGATGTAACGATATACCGAATATCGCGGTAAATAAACGTCCCAATACCGTTGTGAGACTGACAAAATCTACCGCGATTTTTTTTAAATACATTTTTTTTTTTTTAAACCACTTTTTTTTTTTTAAACCTTTATTTAACCAGATGGTCCCATTGAGATCATCGATCTCTTTTTCAAGAGAGACCTGTACAACATGGCAGCAAGTAGGTTACAACATGAACATAAAACAACAGAACACAAAAGGACATCGTATTTACAGGGCTACATGTACATACCTAGAGACATTGACAAGTACCAACAGTATATTTATATCTCTGTCAATGAGCCTCACCTTCTTGGCAAAAACGGTATTGTTTTTGAAGTGGTGGAGAAACAATGCACAGTTTGACCCACTGCTGTCACCCATGGCCAAAGCATATCTCTCCGTCCCACTGAGGTGGCGTTAGACTTTTTCGCTGTCCGTCATTTTGACAGACAGGATCGTAAAATGTCCGTCATAATCCCTTATTACCCGTCGGGTCTGAACAGTTCACGAGAGAGCACGCTCGTGAACTGTCAACGGGGGGGGGGGGGGGGGGGGTGTTATGCTGTGTGTGCATGCACCTCGCGGGAGCGCACACAGCGTAAAGCAAAACCTCCCAGACATGTGTTGATCTGTACAGCAAAGTACGGTTTGGAAACTATATCATTTCCTTTTGGAGGGCATGCATACCACCAGAGCCTCGCTGCGGGGAAACGTTGGCGCTGTTCCGAGTTTGTTCTAATCCGTCAAAATGACAGACTGCTTTCAGATTTTTCCGTCATTGATAAATAAAATATTCGGTTAACGCGACCACTGCTGTCTCAGCAACATCAGTACCAAGCGAGAGAGTTTTTTCCAGAGCAGGCGATATTGTAAATGCCCAAACATCCCAGCTTATAAATACCTGGAAATGTGGACATTCTCATATTCCTAAAAACCTGTCTGATGATGCTGAGTGAGTGACTAGTGAGTTTGAGTTGAGTTACTTAAAAAACTAAAGTGACACTTGATTTATTTTATTGCAGGGTCTGATTATTAAATGTTTATTTGTGAGATGCAGTGGCACAAAGAAAATGCCTACTTTGTTTGGTAGTACTAGTAGGTACAAACACACTGGTTTTCTTGTTCCAGTCTGTTACTGTCACTTTGTTTTTGACACTTTAAAATACTGCTATCCTACTAACATGCTGTACAAATCAGATGTATTATGTAATAAAGAAACATTTTCCGAGTAAAAATATTATTCAATATCGCGATAAATACCGTACCGTGGACTTGTTATCGCGATATTATCGTACCGTGAGTTTTTGGTATCGTTACATCCCTACCATATACACTTAAATATATTACATTACATGTCACTTGTCTAACTTTTTACGGGCACACATTCATGTCAATATATCTAATATGTATACATGACCCACATATGTAAAGAAAACAAAAATAAAGGTTTTGAATTGAATTGAATTAGTTATGTTCATTTAACTAATTTCTTATTTTAAAGTTACTTAACTGAATATAATTGTAATTGTATCTTTAATTGTATTAATCTTTAATCTTGTGTGAATCTGTGCTGTCCTGTTTTTCATTCTTACCCTGTTGCTGTGTAAACTACTGAATGTATTAATAAAGGTCCATCTTATCTTATTTGACTCGTTAGAAGCTTTGACCCAAAGCGACTTACATGCACTCAATACTGGAGGCAATCCCCACAGGAGCAATTTAGGGTGAAGTGTCTTAGTGTGGCACAGAGACGACATGCTGACTGTAGTGGGGATTGAGATCAGCACACTCACTGAGCCACAGCCTCCCCCAAATATATTAATTTAAACGCACTCTACACTAGGGCTGCTCAATTAATCGTATTGTAATCGCAATTATGATTATGGTTTGCAACGATTACGAAAACAACGTAATCGAAATAAAATGATTTTCTTTTTTAATAATTTTTTTTGTTTGGTTTTTCAATTGAATTATTCTTAAAGTTCAGGGTAATCAACTGTTAAAAACATACTGTTCAATTGTTTTTTCTCCAATAAATTGATGTTTTCAAAGTAAATGGATAATCGTTTTTAATAATCGTGATATCAATTATTGACCCAAATAATCGTGATTTTTGCCATAATCGAGCAGCCCTACTCTTCACATATTTTGATATTGGACTGGCCTTTTCATGTTAGGAATCTTTTAGGTAAGTCACTTACATGTCAGACAAGGATACTAACAGCTATGACGTCCATCTTAATCTTTAGGTTGCGACTCTGATTTTTTAGACGTGTTTTTATTAGAGATAAATATAGAGTTCAGCAGAATGAATGGTGGTTAACAATGTGCCTGCATACTTGTTTTTACTCGACTTCTGTTTTCCTCGATAATCAAAACCTTCAGTTTGTAAAACATTGGTTACAGTTCTCTCATCTTCATCTTTTAGTGTCCATTGCAACTCCTGTGGAAATGTGGCTATCAGTTAAAAACCTCAACGATAAACCGTGAAGGGAGCAGCTGACTGTAATAACGTGAAAAGTGGTGAAAACAACAACTCCAAAAGTCCCGAGCTACTTCCCAAAGTCACCAAACTCTGTCGCCACTCCTCTGTGTTTAAGGCAAGAACCCATCAAGGCTTCAAGGTACAGGAACTACATGTTGTGTTCACGTCAACCTCAAAGACATCTTGACGGACGTTGGAACAAGTGGATAATGACAGATTTAGTTTGGTTTGAAGGCGACTGTCCTTTAACAAGATGATCTCTAAGTTTCATAGAAAAACACGGGACAATGTGACACTTTGGACTGCCATTAGTGGGAGACTGACAGCCGAGGCTTTGTTCGCTGTCCTGAATGTCTCTCTGACACGTCTAGACATTTTAATGTTATAAAAAGATATGGGGAATGAAACTCCACAGTATAGTTGAATAGACTGATATAAAAGCATGTACCATCATTTACATCTACTGAGTAAGTAAGTGGGAGGTGAGAAAGAATATCATAACGGGTTTTCTTTTATCCTACGCTTGCTTCTTTGTGTCTTTCACAATTAACGCTCAATTTATCGACAGTAAAAACAAGGTTAATAACATTTGAAGTTCAGTGGTACGAACACATATCCTGAATGCAATGTACTCTCTGATTAATTAAGAATGAATTGCCGACAGTGAGACATTTTGAACCCTAGGATTTAAAGTAACTTGTTGTAATGAAGAGCACTGAAGGAAACCCCTGAATGTGGAAAATGACGATGGTGGCTGACGAGATGGAAGCAGACAAGTCATGTCAGCACTCTGTGTCAGCTACAGAAGCACATCCAAGTTTTTTACTTCTTTTTGGCAAGTTAAGAAGGACTCGCTGTGGTCTGGCTCTGTGTGTGTGTGTGTGTGTGTGTGTGTGTGTGTGTGTGTGTGTGTGTGTGTGTGTGTGTGTGTGTGTGTGTGTGTGTGTGTGTGTGTGTGTGTGTGTGTGTGTGTGTGTGTGTGTGTGTCACCTTTGTGTGGCTTCTTCTATGACTTATTAAACTGGGTCATAATAAAAGCTTTATTTGGTAGTATCAGGCATTTTTGACTTTATTCTAGAGTTCAAAAGTATGGAAATATGTGAAATACGTATCAATGTCAGTCCGTTAGTTTAGCATTTTTCATCATATTCTAGAATAGATCAATATTTTATAATCCACATCTTTAGTCTGGAATTGTCACAAGTGTTAAATAAGCACTCAGACATATCTATCACCTTCATTATCTCATAAAAACGTAGATACACATCTTGCATACTTAGGTGAATCGCTCCATCACCTTAAGACCTTAAGATCACTGAGCACTTACTGCAGCGTTAAGTTAAGTTACACTTTTCATGACGCAATGCATGCAGAAGGCAAGGTATGTGCTTTTGAATATTTCATAAGGTCTGTTAAAACACCCTGATAACCTTACAGCACCTGGCAGCTTGACAAATGAATAATGAATTCATTTTAATGTAATTTCACTTCTTATACTTGATACAACCCTCTTTACACGCCGAAAAGTAACATTTTAGCGAGTGTTTGTGTCATGTTATGGAGTAAAATACACCGTGGGACCAAAACAGCCTATTTTAACAGTCTGGTACCAAAATAATTGAGTTTTTAATTATTTAATTCTACATAACCCATAATGAGCATGCCTGCGTCAAAGACCAGTTAGTAGTAGTTAGTGCCAATGCATGTCTTTATGTACTTTGTTATACAGCCAAAGGAAGTCTCTTGGCCCTGAAGACACATTAAGAGCTGCATTAGTGAAGATGTGACGATAGAATCAGTCCCATAGTGTCTGTAGATTCTCAGACATCAAATGGATCCTCGCATATGGCGGCATTAGCAAAGCGAATAATCCATTTTACGCCGTCTCATTGGCAAACGTATTTATGGCCACACACACACACACACACACACTCCCTGAATTATCTCAAATAGTCTTTCATTATCTCCGACAAAAATCTCAGCGACATCCAAACTGCGTCATCTATGAATATTGGATTCCCATCGCTTTGATATTTCCATTAAAAGCTGCTTCAAACAGGGACGTGGCCTCTCAACTGTCCGTATTTAAATTGAGATAGCATTATAATGCGTTTGATGCAAAATATAACCTCAAAGAGCCAATATAAGATGGAAAACCTTTGATAGCTTAAGCAATTTAAGATGTTAAGAAAGGGTTTTTTGGAAGGAAAGTGCTCAATTTCGATTCTTTAGTGCAGTATACTGTATCACCTTTTCCCACAAAAGAGGCTCACCTACTTCAGGTGCAAACTCACTGCATTCAGCCAGTATTGTAGCTAAACTAAATGTCAAGAAAAAGGGATGTTCTTGACTTGTAACACATGCCTTATAGAGTAACTACATTGCACTTCTGCTATAAAGACGGGTAGGTGCAGGAAGTTGGATTTCTCTTTCAGAACATCATTGCTGAAAAAGCCTTTTAGAAATATGTGCTCACTGTTGGGTCGGAGTATCTGTCTGCACTGTGTGTTTGTTTACTGTTGACGGCTTTGGATGATATTCCTGGTGCGCATCAAACTTCCTTATCTTCACCGGAGAGATGTTATCTACATTTGAGTATTATCCGCAGGAATAAGACAAAATGGCTCCAGAAATACAGGGCACCACGAGATTTAGCTGTAAAAATGCAGAGACTGTAACATTTGATTTAGAAAAACACGGGCCTCCTGCAGGAACATTTTAATAGTCTTATCCTTAGGCTGCAGCCACACGAGGACAAAAACGGCCGTTTGCGTTACTGTTTAGTGTCATATAGACCATTTGGCCACACGAGGACGACCGCATACGGCACTAAACGACTGAGGAAACGATAACGGGTCCCAAGGTGGATAGAACGGCATACGCAACGCTCTGGGGCATCAAACAGCTCCGTGTGTGCGCCCTATACGATCATTTTCTGATAATGATTGCGCAATAGCCCCGCCTCTCCCCACCTCTGCTGCTCACCTCCGCGTACCCCACGCCATTGCTGATGTGTTTCGCCACCAACAACAACAACAATGGCGGATCGCAGAGTTGCTATCGTGCTCCGGACGCTACTGACCATGCTACAGTTCTTTGTGCAACATCTACAGCAGACTTACACATCCGGGGGGATCTTACTCGCTGCTTTTGTGGATATGTACTGCAGCTTCAGCGATCATTTTCTGATAATGATTGCGCAATAGCCCCGCCTCTCCCCACCTCTGCTGCTCACCCCCGCGTCAAAGTAAACTGCACACTGAATTCAGATTATTTATCTTTCTCTCGATATGGACATAAACGCGAGTGAAGTCTAATCTGACAGGACGGAGACACCTCTCAAACTATCTAGTTATAAATATGTTTATTTTTACTGTCGGCCGGGTCACTCATTACTGGATCAGCTGCTGCATGAGACAGACACTGGCGCTGTCCGAAGAGAGGGAGGAAAAAGAGAGGCTCCGTGTATTTTTATTATTATATTATATAGAGTCGTTATTCATTTGTTTTAAAGCTCAATAAATAACAAAGAAGACCTTTGACCGGCACTTTTATAAGTTTGTCGGAAGATTTAAACTTTAATACACGTTGACTGGCGAAAAACTCTGCCCAGTTCCCTCGGCCCCCACCGCGGAGAATAAACAGAAGGGCAACCATGACAACCATGCTTCTTCGCTGCTTTTGTGGAGGAAGTTACAGCGCCACGTACAGGCTCCTGCATGTACTGCAGCTTCTCCAGCGGTTGGAGCTAAACGGAGCGGTCTCGTGTGGGCAGACACTATCCGGATAACTATTGCGTGTGGACGGAAGCTTGTTTGCGATTGCGTTTGCGTTAATCCTATGCGTTTAGCCGTTTTCGTCCTCGTGTGGCCGGGGTCTTAGTCTCGGAAACACCGAATGTCAAAACGAGAGACTGTGATACATCGGCATTTTGAAGTACTCAAGACACAATCATTGTAGTTACATTGGTAAGATAATTGAAAGTACTTATTGCCTGAGATCGCATGCTGTGGTTTTATTAAATGTGCCAAGTGCTAGGACTGTCTTAGGGAAGAAAGCTTTTAGATGTGCAGCTCCACTAACTTGGAACAGTCTGCAAAAAGAATGGAAAATTACCAAGCTAGTACCACTACATGTTTTTAAAGCTCGGTTGGATGCTACACAATCAGATGCTGTTGGTACCTGTACTTGTGGTTAAATATGTAAATTGTAATCCCTGTACATTTTACTGTATGATGTCCTTTTGTTGTTCTGTTGTTTATGTTTTTATGTCTTCTTGTGGAACCTACTGCTGCAGGTCTCCCTTGAAAAAGAGATCATTGATCTCAATGGGATTTTACCTGGATAAATAAAGGTTTTGAATTGAATTGAAGACACAATTATTATCAATGTAACAGTGTCAGTAGTCGAGTTAGATGACCACACATAATGAGAAAGTACTACTATTGTTTCTCTTTGAAAGAAGCACTATGTTCTTCTTTGTTATGAACATTTTGTTGCAGTGTTTGCTGTTGTAATACTAATTTCAGCCACAACTGAATGAAGTGCACCGTTACCTCACGTTCTTGACAAGACCAAGGGTGTTTCTCAATGTCGAGGAAGGCTGCTCCAGAGCCACTATTTCAAGCATCCAGTACTACATCATCGAGTGCCGCCGAAGGACTGTTCCAATGTCCAGCATACTTGGAATTCTACCGAGGCCGGCGTACTTCGTAGCGGGAAATTTTGAGGCTGCACATGTGTAGACTCCGCGGTCTTAAAATCCCCACAATGCTTTGCGCACGGACCAATTTCCAAATCTTTGGTGGATATCGCGCTCCATTTAAGGCGGGGCCTCGCATATGACGCTCACCTGTTAGCCTGTTCCACCATTCTTCGTTTTCCGAGGCTAGGAAGGATTCTTGCCTCGCTTCTGAAGCAAGTGACTCGGAAGACATGTGCTACCAAGCAAGCCTCCTCGACATTGAGAAACACCCCAAGACTGTCATGAAATGGCAATGTTGAAACCAAAGGCAATGGAGGCAGGTAAAAAGAACAGAAAGCAAACTTCTGATGAACTTATGATGAAAACAAAAAAGGCGAAACACAAGAACACAAAGGGACCAGGCAAGGTACTACAAACTAAAGGACACAACTACACCAAATGACAAATCAGGAGGAACAAGGACAGCGACACAAGGAAACAGCCAGGAAGGTGTTCAGGCAGACATCAGGAACATAGACGAGAACATTGATCAAAAAATCAACACAGAGGACTAATCACACTGACAAGACACGACTGGAGAGGGCAGGACACAATGGGAAAGCACAAAGAACACAGGAAGAAAAAAGACCACTAATTCAGAACAAAACAGGAAACACAAAGACATATCTTGACCGAAACCTATTTTCTGTGATTTTGTGTAAGCTTACATTTTTATTAGATGCTCCGTTTGGGCTGGTGAGTGACAATCGTGCCAACCATCAGTCAGATGTTACCCAATGCGGCCTGAATAGTGACGCCATGATAACAAGCTGAGCTCTGTGTTTTCCCAGCCTGCTTAGCTGTCAAAAGTAGTACTCGTACCTGCTTTTATTTATTTACTACTACCCCTATTACCAGACACCTCAGCACGGGAAGATGCTCTGAGGTGTGCACACACGCCTCCATCACGACGCATGATTCAGAGTCCCTAATTGCCCGTGTGAAGAAGTTACAACACCTGGTTCAAAGCCGCATGGAGATGAGGAGAACATGCAAAATGCAGACGTGAAGGAAAACCAAACCTACGTCTCTGAGGACTTCTACAGGGTAACAAGCTCAGCTCAGCACGACACGCTTCCTGAGGGAAAGAGGACTCTGTGAAATAAAGATCTGAAACGGGAAGTCTGTGAACGGATAATTGCAGCTTTTTCTTTGCTTGACATTTAGCTGGATCTTTAGCCTGAGGGTATTCTAACTACGAGTAGTCGCAGATGATAAGGATGTCTCTCTCCCCGCTGTATCTTTCTGAGAAGACCCTGATACTGTAGGAGTTCACACTGTGGTGGAAATGAAAGAAAAGGTGTGCAAACCCATTTCCAGCACCGCAGGAGACCAACACGGAGAGATCTCTTTACAGATGAAGGCTACGCTCACATCTTGTTTCTGCAGAAGCATGACTGGTGTTTGGAAGTAGCTGTTGTGTGCTCCATACGCATCTGTACCCAGTCTTTCTGTCAGACTTTGACCAGGAAACACTGTAAAAGTCTGCATATTTAAATCTCTCTGCTCTTAAAGGTCACCTATTACGCCAAATCCACTTCTTCATGTCTCTTCTACATCAACATGTGTCCCCTCTTCTTCATGTCTCTTCTACATCAACATGTGTCCCCTCTTCTTCATGTCTCTTCTACATCAACATGTGTCCCCTCTTCTTCATGTCTCTTCTACATCAACATGGTCCCCTCTTCTTCATGTTCTCTACAAACATGTGTCCCCTCTTCTTCATGTCTCTTCTACATCAACATGTGTCCCCTCTCTTCATGTCTCTTCTACATCAACATGTGTTCCCTCTTCTTCATGTCTCTTCTACATCAACATGTGTCCCCTCTTCTTCATGTTCTTCTACATCAACATGTGTCCCCTCTCTTCGTCTCTTCTACATCAACATGTGTCCCCTCTTCTCATGTCTCTTCTACATCAACATGTGTCCCCTTCTTCATGTCTCTTCTACATCAACATGTGTCCCCTCTTCTTCATGTCTCTTCTACATCAACATGTGTCCCCTCTTCTTCATGTCTCTTCTACATCAACATGTGTCCCCTCTTCTTCATGTCTCTTCTACATCAACATGTGTCCCCTCTTCTTCATGTCTCTTCTACATCAACATGTGTCCCCTCTTCTTCATGTCTCTACATCAACATGTGTCCCCTCTTCTTCATGTCTCTTCTACATCAACATGTGTCCCCTCTTCTTCATGTCTCTTCTACATCAACATGTGTCCCCTCTTCTTCATGTCTCTTCTACATCAACATGTGTCCCCTCTTCTTCATGTCTCTTCTACATCAACATGTGTCCCCTCTTCTTCATGTCTCTTCTACATCAACATGTGTCCCCTCTTCTTCATGTCTCTTCTACATCAACATGTGTCCCCTCTTCTTCATGTCTCTTCTACATCAACATGTGTCCCCTTTCTTCATGTCTCTTCTACATCAACATGTGTCCCCTCTTCTTCATGTCTCTTCTACATCAACATGTGTCTCTTCTTCATGTCTCTTCTACATCAACATGTGTCCCCTCTTCTTCATGTCTCCCTCTACATCAACATGTGTCCCCTCTTCTTCATGTCTCTTCTACATCAACATGTGTCCCCTCTTCTTCATGTCTCCTCTACATCAACATGTGTCCCCCTCTTCTTTAGTGTCTCTTCTACATCAACATGTGTCCCCTCTTCTTCATGTCTCTTCTACATCAACATGTGTCTCCTCTTCTTCATGTCTCTTCTACATCAACATGTGTCCCCTCTTCTTCATGTCTCTTCTACATCAACATGTGTCCCCTCTTCTTCATGTCTCTTCTACATCAACATGTGTCCCCTCTTCTTCATGTCTCTTCTACATCAACATGTGTCCCCTCTTCTTCATGTCTCTTCTACATCAACATGTGTCCCTCTTCTTCATGTCTCTTCTACATCAACATGTGATCCTCTCTCTCTTCATGTCTCTTCTACATCAACATGTGTCCCCTCTTCTTCATGTCTCTTCTACATCAACATGTGTCCCCTCTTCTTCATGTCTCTTCTACATCAACATGTGTCCCCTCTGTGGAAAGAGACTATGAAAGTTTCAGGAACAAAGATTCTCTCTCTTTTTGATCTATTTCTATAAAAACCTGTCTGAAAATGAGCTGATCAGATTTTGGCCACTTTATGATGTCATAACGATGTGTTGTCTTGTGTAACCATTAGCCAATCAGCAACCAAGGTAACCCCCCCCCCCACCTTATCACCTGAATCTCCTCCTAGAGCACCATTGTGTTCTTTTTAACCAAATCTCTCTCAGAGGGGCGTGGGGAGGGGCTCCTTATTTTCATCTAAAGTAACAGACAGAGAATCAGCACTTTGGAAACAGGGCTGAAACAGAGGGGATTATGGGTAATGCTGCAATGATCTGTTTGGTGTTTGGAGCCAAACACTTCAGAGACATGTTCTGTATATATCTGAGACCTGTGATATATTGATGAAAAATAGTATAATAGGGGACCTTTAATGTCGGCTGATAGTTCCTTCCGAGCACAATTTGAGGTGTATTAAAAAAGGCGGGACAGATGAATCTGCATCATGCCTTCTTATTGATGCCAAAACCATCCAACGAGACGCCATCGTCATCATGAGAGCACTACATGGATGCTTGGAATGTCCTGCAGAGTCCTCATAAGCGATTTTAGTCAGATATGTGAATGTGCCGAAGTGTCCAAAGTAGCCCCAGGATGCTCTCTGCAGAACATAATTAAGACAGTGCTTGATTTCAATCTGAAGCATCACGCCTTAATAAAAATGCTATGAGACAAACAGGTCCACTTGTATTTTGGTTTGTTGACAAGTAGTTTCTATTCTGCTTTATTTTAACTATGGATATGTAGGGCTAAAGCTGAGTGGAATTCATTGGTTAAGAGTTATACAAAGGCTTTCTGTTTTTGTGATGCACAAGACTAAAGGACTTTTATATGAATACCTTTCAATAAATTATAAATCTACATGCCTCGTTGATAGTGTTCTTTATAGAGCCAATTGTATTTAAGCACAGTAATAACCACATATAATATCTGACAGGAACTTCTCCCAGTTGTCCGAGATATTGAAACGTTGGTTGTTAATAGAAAGGAACTTGAAGAACTCAGACCTTATCCAATGCTGTTTCCATAAGTGAAAAATAATGTCTGTAACCGCTCCTTGATTGGATCCAAAAGGCATCTGGTTCTTCCTTCTCTTTTGCCATATTGCACGCCTAATGGCCCGGACACACCAATCTGACAACAAAGAACTGACACAGACGGACCCCCGACTGTTGCGTCGCCTCTCGTCTCTGCGTCTTGGCCATGTGTCGCACTGGAACACACCGCAAAGACTTCAGCCGACGGCCAAGTAGCACGTACGCACTGCGCATCTGTGAGTGGCAATAACTCTCCTTACCAGCAGGCGGCGGTAGTGTGTATTCGTCATTCAAAAGAGGCAACAACCGGAAGACAGACTGCGTGATAACCGAGAGAAGAAGAACAGACTGCGTGATATAAACAAACAACAAATAGCTTGTTCCATTTTCACTCTACAGCGAGAAGCTCACGGGGCTTTCCCGAACCTGAGTCGAGAGCTGGAGTTAAATTAAATCTCAGATTTGCCTTCTTAATAGTTTGTTTGGGTCCCTCACTTCTGTTTCGCTTCTCATGCACTGATTCGCTAAGCTGAACAGCCAATCAGAGTGATCTCTTTGGCCTTTCGCTAATCTGAGTAGGGCGTGTCGACGCTCATCGTCGGCCTGACGCCCACCGACGCCGATAATCGGCCTGGTGTGTCCGTGCCTTTAGTTTCATGAAAATAGGACAACTTGTTTTCCTGAACAACAAAACAACACAACGAAAAAAGAACCTCCTTGGTGAAGTTAATGAGGGACATTTAAAAAAACAAAACAAGTCACCATCTGCCTACAACCTGTTAAGACATGTTCTGGTTCCCTCTAAAGAAATGTAACACTGTGTGAAGGTGTGAGGACCAGAAGGAGGCAAAGCAAGGGAGACACAACAGAACAACAACAACAAGTTGCAGGAAGAAATTAGCAGGTTTCTTATCGGAAGGCTAGGATTTGAACCCTTTGGGGAGCCAGAAAGACATTAAAGGCAACAGGATGTCTTTAAAGGTGTTTGCTTTGAGAGAAGGAGAGAATGAGTCAGGTCACAGCAACGGAAAGGCACAAAAGGCTTATGTCTTCCCCTTCCTCTTGACAGATCATTGTAGACACAACATTTGCCCAATTAGGCGGAAAATAGAGGCCATCTTGAGTTTTGGAGAGTGGGGACGTAAGATGTATGTTTGTTTCCGGTCTGGGGCCCACTAACATTAGCCGCGTTCACACCGCAGTACTTTTCCCACTTTAGTTCCGTAATGTCGCGTTCACACCAAAAAGAGCCGGAACTAAAATGAGTTATTAGGCGCATTCACACCGCAGGACTTTCCCTGGTACTTTGGTTCTTTAGTTCCATTAGTACCAATAATGTCGCGTTCACACCGCCGGGACTACTCAGTGCCGGGAACTCTTTTGGCCATTTTTAGTCCCTGCTAGAGAGGTGGTACGAACCTGGTGCTAAAAGAGTGCCAATTTCGATTCTATTTCTATTGGCTGGGCGAATTGCAAACCACAGCCCGTTAGACTCTGAATTTGTTTTGTTAGGCAGCCATTTTTTTCCTCGCTACAAAACCACATCCACACCTGAGCGAATAGCTTGTTTGTACTTTAAAGCATGACTACACGTACAACACCGGAGCGGTGGAATGATGAGGAAGTGTCGGCGCTTCTGGCAATTTACTCCGAGGACAGGATGCAGCAGCTTCTACAGAAAGCAGTTCCCAACTCCAAATGTTTTGAGCGATGTTCGCAAAAGCTACTTGAGCTGGGAATCGTGCACAGTGCACACGGATGCCGGGTAAAAATAAAGAAACTCAGGCAGGACTATAAAAAAATTAAAGACCACAATAATAACAGTGGTAACGATTTTCTATTGTTATTATATATATATATATATATTGCCACTGTTTTTTAATACTGACACCTAACTTGCACTAAGGTGTGTCTGCTGCTATATATATTGCCACTGTTACATTGTTTTGAAACTACTTACACTTTATTTTACATTTCACACTTTTATTTAACTTCAATTTACATGCATACGACACACCTGGAACAGCGTGATGCCTTATTGTTATGTCTTGATTGTGCAATAAAACAAACAAACTGGCGAAGCTTTATTTATTGTGTCCCACCCCAAATTTGCTGAATAGAAGAATGTGAGAGCAGACAGGTGTCGGTGGTTGAATGCATCTACAATGTTGCAACCTTGTGCAGCAATGGCAGGGGCAGAAACACAAGTCTTACACACATAAACACAAGTAATTTATCATGTCATTTGTTTTAGATAAATAAGGGAAAAACACCAAACAAGGGTTAATGTCCTTTTCCAAAATCAGCCTGAGGGGGTAATATATAATAAATACATAAAGATAAAGTCCATTGTTATAATGGGGTATTTTATTTGTAAATTACCCTTATGAACTCCATCATGTCTGAGGTCGGAAAGTAAACAAACGCCTCATACAGCGGGTGGGCTTTATACCCCCTCCCCCGTGTAGTTCTTCTTCTCTCGTTTTTTTTTGTACTCGCCGTGAAGTGGTTTTGCGGCCTGCCAGTAAACCCAGAGAAGAAGAAGACGAAGTGACGTCAGCGTAATCTTGCCTCAGGGAAAGTCCTGCGGTGTGAATGCGGCTATGGCACTAGCCCCCTGGCGGATTCAGTGCCGTGGTACTTTAGTGCCGGCACTAAAGTACCGCAAGTCCTGCGGTGTGAAAGCGGCTAATGAGAACCTTTTTAACCCCTTTTCCGTCCCTGCTAGAGAGCAGGTACTTTTGTGGGAGAAGAAGGTTCTTATGTCTGATTGGCTGGGCGTTTGCAAACCACGCCCCGTAAAACTCCAACAAAGCTTTGTGAAGCCGCCATTTTATTATCCTCGCATTAGCATTATTAGCATTAGCATTAGCCCAGCGCAGAAACGCAGAGAGACTAACTTATGGCAACACAAAATAAAACATGGGAGTGGTGGAGATGAAGACTCCGGGGACTTCCGGCAGGGGACTTCGGGTGGCAATATACGCCGTGGGCCCTTCTCACTTATTTTTCATTTCCTCGCTCCTCGGTCTCGGTCTCACCGGAAGTTGATTTGTCTGCGCCATCTTGAGTAGAGTCCCAATGGCCTTATTTTTGCCGGAGGACCGAGCAGCGAGGAGCGAGGAGCGATCATGGAGGAGCGATAACCGAGGAACCACCAGACCATCCTCCGATGAAATCCTCAGACACTCGCCCCGCCCCTTACTGTGTATCGCTCACTGATTGGACGATGCAGTGCATGCACTGATCTGATGCTTCTTGACATGAGAGCAGAGTGAAGAAAATACATGAACCTCACGGGTGTCACTCCTCAGTTTATACCGTGTTTTGTTTCCATTCATGTTTCATTTAGTTACAAATATGTGATATATCTGAACAACAAAGTGGTCAAAAATCATTTTATTCATTTTTTGGAAACATTTTCATGATCGCTTTTTTCGTTTTACATTTTCATTTATTGTCATTTCCATTCAGTCAGTCATTAAGTGCTATTAAAATGTTAATTTGTTAATATCCAAACAAACAAACAAAGTGTGCAATCCAATGAATGTTAATCTAACTGGGTTTTGATAGATAATATATCTCTTTTTCTTCTCTCAATTATTTTATTTCTTTTGTGCACTCTAATCAATATTAATCTAACTATTGTTCGTTTATAAATTTTAAGAATGGCGTTTATCTTGTTTGAGAATGAGTTCTTATTTAATTTTATTTATTTGGGTCTACAACAGATGATACAAATGTTAGTGTCAGTAAATGTGTAGGCGGGGGTGTGTGTGAAAATAACGGGGACAGAGCTGCTGTCAGACGATCAGCTGTGCAGCGTCATCACAAACGGACGTCGCTTCACGTGACGCTCCGGAGGAAAGGACGTCCCATTGCTCTTAAAACTCATTTCCCTGCTTCTCGTGGTTTCCTTGCGTCTCTCCATGCTTCCCTGGTGGGAGGGACTAGTCACAGGGAAACGACGCAAGTGAGGGAAGCAAGGAATCCATTTAACCGAAGTGAGAAGGACGCCGTGAAGTTGTTTGCGGCCTGCCAGTAAACCCAAAGCAGAAGAAGAAGAAGTGACGTCAGCGGCTTCATTTGCCTAATCCTCCCTCAGGGACTTATTCCGGTGTGAACGCGATCTGTACTTAGTTCATGAGAACTAAAGAGTTCTCATGAACTAAGTTCTCATGAACCTTTGTGGGAAAAGTACTGCGGTGTGAAAGCGCCTATTTACTCTCCTTTTTGGCTCCATTTTTGGTCTGGCTTTTTCCATAATAAATGTTCCAGTAGTTACCAGCTAGTTGCTAACGGTGTCCCTCTGCCATTTGGTGCAGGGAAGATACAGTTACATTTTAGATCTGGCTGAAGTTATTGTCTGTCGAAAGCAGTTATGAAAGAAGCCAGAAAGACATTAAAGGAACCAGGATGTCTTTAAAGGTGTTTTTCTTAAGGGAGAGAAAATGAGTCAAGTTGCACCAAAGCACCGGCAGCAGTGGCTTATGTCACCGCCTTTCTCCTCATAGATCATTGTAGATAAAAACATTTGTCCAATTAGGCAGGAAATAGAAAGAGTTTTGGAGAGTGGGGAAGAAGCAAAGGACCACAGAAGAAGACAGACATGATTGTGCTTTGTGTCTGGATACAGTCTTGTCCTGAAGTTTCACTGTAAGGTTGATTTGGTGTTTTTGAGTAAAATCTTTGACTTTTTGCTTTGACATTAGGTAACGGGATTCATGTCGCAGCGAGGATGAATTGTAATAACTTTGTCATCGTCAAGTCAAGATGTTGCTAACCAAATAAATGCTAAATATGTTTCCATATCCCTCAATAGTACTTTGAATGATGTGTTTAAACTAGGGCTGTCAAACGATTACAATTTGTAATCAGATTAATCACAGCTTTAAAAATAATTAATCGTGATTAATCACCATTCGAACTATGTCCAAAATATGCCATTTCTTTATGTATATTGTTGTGGGAATGGAAAGATAAATGAAAGAAGGCGGATATATCCATTTAACATACAGTATCTATGTTTATTATAAAAAAATTCTGTGTGTCAAAATGAAAGACAGCCCACACACCTACAGTATCAATCATCAAACCGTGGGGTCTTATTTCATTACGTGTTGATTTATATCAACACGGGGGGGGGGGGGGCTAGTGGAGTACTTCGTGACCACAGAGTGTGATCAGCTGTTTTAGCGCAGTTCTCCAGTGAAGGGGGGGGGGGTCTCCCTCCGCAGCCGGTTGGCGTAGTTTTGGCACAATTCCGTTGTACAGACCGACGTTAACAGCAGCCCTGTCTGTGCACACGGAGACCGACTCTCTCGTCCGGTGATCTAACCGCCTTCTGGAAAAGCTTCACAAGTACCTCGGTACGCAAATGCGCTTTGTGACACAAGTGACGGTACGCATGCGTAGCTGCGTACCAGTTATGTGCACCGCTGTACTACCAGGGGCTGCGTTTCACTCCTCTTATTTTTCATTTACTCGCTCCTCGGTCTCACCGGAAGTTGATTTGTCTGCGCCATCTTGAGTAGCGTCCCAATGGCCTTATTTCTGCCAGAGGAGCGATAATGGAGGAGCTATAATCGAGGAACCACCAGACCATCCTCCGATGAAATCCTCAGACACTCGCCCCGCCCCCTTACTGTGTATCGCTCACTGATTGGACGAGGCAGTGCATGCACTGATCTGATGCTTCTTGACATGAGAGCAGTTTCCCAGCGGAGTGAAGAAAATACATGAAACTCACGGGAGTCACTCCTCAGTTTATACCGTGTTTTGTTTAAATTCATGTATCATTTAGTTACAAATATGTGATATATCTGAACAACAAAGTGGTCAAAAATCATTTTATTCATTTATTGGAACCATTTTCATGATCGCTTTTTTCGTTTTACATTTTCATTTATTGTCATTTCCATTCAGTCAGTCATTAAGTGCTATTCAAATGTTAATGTGCTACATATCCACACAAACACACAAAGTGTGCAATCCCATGAATGTTAATCTAACTGGGTTTTGATAGATAATATATCTCTTTTTCTTCTCTCAATTATTTTATTTCTATTGTGCACTCTAATCAATATTAATCAAACTATTGTTCGTTTATACATTTTAAGAATGGCGTTTATCTTTTTTGAGAATGAGTTTTTATTTTATTTATTTGGGTCTACAACAGATGATACAAATGTTAGTGTCAGTAAATGTGTACTAACAGAGGCGGGGGTGTTTGTGAAAATAACGGGGACAGAGCTGCTGTCAGACGATCAGCTGTGCAGCGTCATCACAAACGGACGTCGCTTCACGTGACGCTCCGGAGGAAAGGACGTCCCATTGCTCTTAAAACTCATTTCCCTGCTTCTCGTGGTTTCCTTGCATCTCTCCATGCTTCCCTGGTGGGAGGGACTAGTCGCAGGGAAACGACGCAAGTGAGGGAAGCAAGGATTCCATTTAACCGATGCGAGAAGGGCCCCTGGATGTATAATACTACAGCAAAAGTATTCTCCGTCGGGACTTCCTGCAACAACACCACGCCGTTATCTTGATTGGCCAGAAGACATTATCAAAGATGTTCTATTGAGAAGACGATCACTACGTGACAAAAGTTTTCAAAACCGTTTCTGGTCTTCGGTATTTCCAGACAAGTGGCTTCTGAAATCAATCTTACTAACTGCTGTCTGTGCAATTTACTCCGCGCGAGTTGGCAGACTTTATTTTGCTTACTTTAACATCATTTTTCATGGTGGGGCTAAGCCATTTCTTGGTATGGGTGTAGCCTACCCCAGCCATACCCTGGCGCTGCCACTCGTGGGATGTATGGGGCGGGCCATTCTGCACATGCGTTAAATGGGTTAAATATTTTAACGCAATTCATTCAAAACATTTATTACCGCCGTTAACGCGATAATTTTGACAGCATTAGTTTAAACACGATGAACCTAAAATGGAGATAATGGTAACCTTTATCTGCTTAAGATCAGCATGTTCATATTCCTTCTGTTTATTCGCTTGTTAAGGAATTAAAGTTGCCAACATGGATGAACTGAAAAGTTACAAAAAGTAGGTCAGTTATAAGAGAAAACCCCCCAAATTACAAACTGTTTGATTGACAAGTGAATAATGGGAAATGCACCAATAAAGTCTTAATCATAAAACAAATATTCTACAATAACTGGTACAAAAATCAGAGATATGTCACCCTGTCAGTGACTTCATCTTTTTTAAATCAACACATATTCAGATAATCACGGACTTGATCTCTTCTAGTCGGTCAGGGGTGTCAAACTCAATTTCATCTCGGGCCACATCAGCATTATGGTTGCACTCAAAGGGCCGGTTGTAACTTTAAGACTATATAAAAATACATATATAAATATTGAATATATATAAAATAATGTAGTTTATTACATTATTGCCTCTGCATTGGATTATTATCGGATAGGGTAATAATAACTTCATAATTAACTACGTCTGGAAGCAGAAGTCTAGGGCGAATAATTGCAAGTTTCTTCAGTGAGAATGTCACAATATGATTTAAAAAGAAAAGCCAAAACTAAAAAAAAGTAACATTTTGAAAAAAAAGTCAAATTCTGAGAAAAAAGTCAAATGAGAGATGCATTGTGGGACATGTAGTTTATGGGCAACGTGCCTCTGTAAATCGCCATGTAATCGTATAATAAACATATTATATTATTTCAGAGCTCTTGCGGGGCCACAGAAAATGAAGTCGCGGGCCGGATTTGGCCCCCGGACCTTGAGTTTGACACCCCTGATTTAGGTATTTCAAAAAATAAAGAATTCAAAAAGATTTAAAGCAAAAGTGAAACTCCACAATGAAACAGACAGGATAAATAAAGGGGAACGAAGACATCAATACCAACGACAGAGAGCGGCTGATTACTATCTTGACTTCAGTTAAGGTGTTTATTTTAGAGCTCCGACTGAATTAGACGCTGCGAGGAGAAGAGCTGTGGATGCAGATGAGGAAGAGATAAGGAGGAGGAAGATTGCTGTTTTAAGAGTGAAGAGGAGGATGTAAAGAGATCCAAGACGAGGGGCAACTTGAGTTTAAAGCAAGAAAAGGTGGAAGGGCGAGATAAATAAAGTTAAAGTGAAGAGGAGGAGAGAATGGAGGCGGCTGGATGGAGAATAAACTAAGCATTCTTCTGTTGAGTGTGTTGGCTTTTAAATTAAATTAATGCTTTAATAGGGAAATTAATGAGTGGCCTCAAAGCAATCAACAATTAAAACAACTTCTAATATCATTGTGTCGGCGTGATGAAGCCAAAGAATGCAAATTGAGTGGAGGTGAAAAAAAGCTTCATTGGTGTTGCAGAAGATATTAGACTCTGTATACGGCAAGCTTCACTTTCCAAACCTCCTCTTGAGTCCTCAGTCTCGCACATTTATCCGTAGACACCTCAATTCTACAGATAGAGGCTGAGATATTTATTTAGGAGGATAAAAAAACAGGCTTCACCTTTACTGTTCTGTTCAGATTTATTTCTCTGTCCCCTCTGCAAAAAAAATTATTGACAGAAGAGCGTTCATGTTCAAAGCCCCAACTGACTGGAATACTTTACCTGCTGCCATTAGATCTCTTGCATCATTGGGTATGTATTAACATGCATTATCATCTCACTTTCAACTGGTCTGTACTTGTTATAACTGATATTGATGAAACTGATTTGCTCGACTGTCTCAAATTGTAATGATTGTGTGCATTGCTTGAATTTCACTTAACAGACTGTATGTGGTTTGTCTTGTGTGTCATGTTTTGCATTTTGTCTTTTTGTTTATGTGTGTCTGTAAGTTGTTGCTATTGTCGGGACCCCCTTGAAAACGAGATGGTGCATCTCAAGGGGTTTATCCCAATCAATAAAAATGTCTATATATACTGTGTCCTCCAAACTCTGTCTCTGCAGGAAGGAGGTTGCCAGAGATTTATATGTGAGATCTTATAGGACGATCCCAAACCTTCCTCATCAATTACCCTTCACTCGAGCACATACTCAATCAGTAAGTACTGAATACTAGGGCTGCTCAATGAATCGTATTTTAATCGCAATTACGATTATGGCTTGCAACGATTACGAAAACAACGTAATTGAAATAAAACGATTATTTTTTTATTATTCTTTTTATTACTTTTTATTTATTATTGGTTTTTCAGTTGAATTATAAAGTTCAGGGTAATCAACTGTTAAAAACATACTGTTCAATGTTTTCAAAGTAAATGGATAATCGTTTTTAATAATCGTGATATCAATTATTGACCCAAATAATCGAGATTATGATTTTTACCATAATCGAGCAGCCCTACTGCATAGTAAATGTACAATTAAGTATACCGCACATTTTCAAGGAAGTCCTTTGTAATGATCCCCATTGTCTACATTTGCTAACTGTACTGTTTTGTACTTTACATGGAAGCTTGCCGCATATACACGTTCTCCTGACGAAACCTCAAATCATCTTCGTAATATCTATCAAACTATAGATCCTACATAACGATTGGACGTGGATTCTAAAAGTACAATATATACTTCTCGCTAGAAATCTAATCATAAAGCGTTTTAATGGCCAAACTATCCTACAATTTAGGATTTTACAGAGAGGGTTATTTGTGAATAAACGACCATCTGTAACGTTTGCATTCAACGGGAGCACTAGAGGCCGACAACTTTAAAACGTAATTATAGGTCGTATTAAGCGCTTGAACAAACGACATATTTGGTCTTACTAAGGGCTTAAACGATCGACCCATTTGGTCGTATGAGTTGGAGGACTTGTTGTTTCCTTAACATCTTTTCAGTTTTATTTGAAGGCAACTAACAACTATTTTCATCAGACGGCTATTTGATCAACCATCTGGTCTATAAAATGCCGGAAAAAGAGAAAAATCGCATTCTAATCAATCCAAGTCTTTAAATATCAAATTGTGTCAGTCACAGTCACTTCAATATGATATACAACAGCGAAAAAGCAGAACTTCTCCATATTGAAGAGGCTGAAAACAGCAATGTTTCCACTCATTGCCTAGCCGAGTAATCATTGAAGCTCTGTACAATTAAAATTAATACATTTTTCAATGTTAAATATGATTCCCAAAGTAAATATATTTATGAGCTCTCAAGTTTTTCCTCTTGACTTTGTACCTAACGTCACTCGCCATAATTCATAATAACTTTATCCATCAATTAATTATTAAAACCATTGGATACTCTGAAGAGCCACAATGCATTGTGGGTTGGCTAATTACGTCCAGTTAGCTCAGATATCATTCTAAGAAATTGAAGTTTACATCCAGAAATATATCGCTTACAAGAAAACCAAATGATATGCAGACAAAACGCACAACATACACAATTTGACGTCATTCTTAGAATAAATATACGCTCGTATGCAGTTTCAAACGCAGCCTTGTTCTCCCAAAGGAACAAAATGAATGCGATGATGAATAAGTTGTTACTCATATGTGCTTTCCACTGTTGAAAGGCTGTTACATACTGTATGCAATCTAACAAGCCATCTCCTGTGTATTCTGAATATGTAGCGCAAACATCATAGATCTCGTTTGTGTTGCTTCCATTAGTCTGTAAGACGAGAGAAAGGGAAGCAGCTTGTATTTCGTATTTCCTTGATTCTTGTCATTAAAACGTAATTACAGAAACTAAAAGAAAGTGACAAGGGAGTGTATTTACACACTTTTTACCGACTAACCAAGCTTCTCCTTCATCACTGTAAAAAAACACCTCTTAAATGGGAAAGGGACTTATTATTATCCAATATTCAGTACATGACCATTGCATGTATGATATGTGTAATGTGTATTTGTAAAGCGCTTTGAGCATCTGGAAAAGCGCTATAATAAATGTAAGGAATTAATTATTGTAAGGAATTCATATTCAGTTTTCAGTGTTACCGTTTGAACAGGAAGAATGTCACATCATTTTGAAAATCCTGGCAAACAACACGGCGCCTGCTACAATCCCTGAGTGCAGATTGGTGCTTTTGAAAGAGTTGCGTTGAAAAGAGAAGTGCTGGTTAGCAGACCGCATGTTCATCTGCAGCATAATCAGAAAGCATTATCAGGGGAGTTATTAAAAATGCATTCAGGAGAAAAAATAATGCCAAGACTTGATGGAAAAGCAAATCAGAAGTAATGTAATCCCATCGGCAACGGCATATGACATATATGAATAAATGCATCGTTTGCAGCATTTGGAAACTCTAGCAATAAGCACTGTATTTTCTGAAAGCAACCTCATTTAACCGGTTAAACCAAACGCTCTGTGACCCCACTTGAATAAATCACAACAATCACAAATATACCTCATGTAAACTCTGAACGACAGATTTTTCGGGATCTGTTGGGAGGCAGAAATCGGCTGTTATCCAATATGGTGAGTTTTATAGCACATATTTGGCTATTTTAACATTCAACGCATATGAAGCAATATTAGCAACCCTTTTTGAGTCGTGTTTCAGGACACATAAAGAAGGTTAGTCCAATATTTACTATCCTTTTTGCTCTCCACCACCTCCTGAGGAAAATGGCTTTTTCACCACTTATTGCTCCACTATGTTTACCAGCTAGTTAGTAACTGTATTACTTTATCTTTTGGTGGGGAAGATAGCATACAGTTAATTTTTTTATGTTTTTATTGATGAAATAATTATCAGCAGATAATTACAATAACAACTACAGTGAGAGTGAACCTATTCGTGGGTCGGAAGACCAAAACAATAGGCTGAAATTTGCTCTGAAGCGCCAAAAAGCTGTGAATGTAGTGATAATTCTCTTAGAGTATGTTACATTTAGCAACACTTTTTAACATTTAAGTTGTTGTTTATCCCTTTTTCAACAGCTGTGAACTAACATGGGTCAAGATCTAAAGACATAAGATTCAAAATTCGTAAAAAATGCAGATAAACTACACTGTTCCAACATCATTATATTGGATAAATACAGCATATAATAAAGGTTCAAGTCAGATTTTTAAAGGTGTCAGTATTGTCTTGCTAATTTGAAAAAGCATAATTGAAATGTCAGCAGTTGATGTTATGTAGTGACTTTTAAGGAGAGAACTAAAGATATATACTGTGCTGGAGGTAAATACAGAAAGTCAGGAGGTTAAGCGCTCATTTATCATGCTGGATAAAGAACCTCACAATGTTGCTTTGTAGGCACATCTGGAAAGAAAACGGCACTCTCTTTTTTCCTCAGAAAAAAGCAGCCATCAATACACCAGACTTTGTAAGCTTTTTATCACTGGAGGACTCAGCTGAAGTTCTTAAATACCGGCGGGTGGTATTCAGATATGAGCGTTCAACTTCTGAGTCGGAGGCTACCTTAGGAAAACTGCCTGACGCCGCAGCAGGAGGAAAATCAGGACAAGCTGAGGCTCTTATCTCCGTCTTTTATCACAATTCCTTTATTCCATTCTCTTCTTCTCCCACTCCCCTTCTCCTGTCAACTCCCTCCCTCCCACTCCTCTTTGTGTGTCCCTCCTTAAACACTTTACTCAAATATAAGTCACGGTAGGAGACTCCATCTCTCTCCCCCTCTTTCATATTTAGTGAACGACTCACTGACAAGTCCTGAAAATGGGCTTTTACCGTAGTAAGGAAGGAAAATGATTGAGGGTAAAGGCGGGGAGTGGGGGGATGTGGAGCAACTGGAAGAAAGATGGGAGGGGGGGGAATTAGAGACATAAAGAAAATGGGTAAATATGGCAAAACTGGGGTATTACTAAATACTGCTTTACTTTACTAGATTACTCACTGCTAAAAGTTATTAGTTGAACTAGTTACATTACTTTTGGACTACTCTGTAACATCACCTGAGATGCACCATAAATCAAATTACTTACTAATAGCGTTACTCTGTAGCGTTACTCTGTAGCGTTACTCTGTAGCGTTACTCTGTAGCGTTACTTTGTAGCGTTACTCTGTAGCGTTACTCTGTAGCGTTACTCTGTAGCGTTACTCTGTAGCGTTACTCTGTAGCGTTACTCTGTAGCGTTACTCTGTAGCGTTACTCTGTAGCGTTACTCTGTAGCGTTACTCTGTAGCGTTACCTTGAAGCGTTACCTTGTAGCGTTACCTTGTAGCGTTACCTTGTAGCGTTACCTTGTAGCGTTACCTTGTAGCGTTACCTTGTAGCGTTACCTTGTAGCGTTACCTTGTAGCGTAGCGTTACCTTGTAGCGTAGCGTTACCTTGTAGCGTTACCTTGTAGCGTTACCTTGTAGCGTTACCTTGCAGCGTTACCTCGTAGCGTTACTTTGTAGAGTTACCCTGTAGCGTTACCCTGTAGAGTTACTCTGTAGCGTTACCCTGTAGCGTTACCCTGTAGCGTTACTTTGTTTCCTCACTTTGTTTCCTCACTTTGTAGCGTTTTGAAGTCTTTACACTGGCTTCCAGTCTGCCAAAGAATTGATTTTAAAGTACTATTGCTGGTTTTTAAAGCACTAAATGGTTTAGGACCAAGTTATATCAATGACCTCCTGCAAAAATATGAACCATCCAGGAGTCTCAGGTCTTCTGGGACGGGTCTGCTCTCTGCTACAAGAGTCAGAACTAAACATGGAGAAGCAGCATTTCGTTGTTATGCCCCAACCATCTGGAACAAACTGCCGAATCCTGCAGGTCAGCTGCAACTGTCGATACTTTTAAATCCCGATTAAAAACGTATCTCTTTGACGCTGCATTTGGATGAGTTGTTCAAAATCAAACTGCAGTATGGCTTTTTATCCAAATATTTTATACCTGTTGTGTTGATTTTATTATCTTCGCTTTTTAATAATGTGCTTCCACTGTATTTGTTCTTAAATGTATTTTATTTCATTTTGTAAAGCACTTTGGGTTGCCGTGTGCTGAAAGGTGCTTGTAGCCTTACTTTGTAGCACTTTACCCCCAACTCTGATTGGGAGTAACAGGGAGAGACAGCATTGGGAGCAGAGAGGGGAAGTCAGTAGGCAGACTGAAAAATGACGCTGCAGCCCGAGATCTAATCACACGTCTTGAGGCTAAAGCAGAGATCATCTCACTCCCACTCCCTCAAAGGGACAACTCCATCACCAGACGCTTCCTGAGGGCCCGAGCGAGCTCCACCTCTCACATCCCATTCCCTCCTGCAAACATGGCGCCTTAGAAGTTTTTATTGGAGGGCAGCGCGCTGATGAAGCCACACGGCAGGGCTTCACCTCAGAGACACCTTCAAAAGAGGAGTTCAGTTTATCAAGGTGCACATTTAGATGATGTGCGGGTAAAGATGTTGATGCCACATGAAAGGGACCATCAGCAGAGAAGCAACACCACAACTCAGAGCATAAGTTTGATGCATGGTGCAGCATTAATTACATAAAAGAAATTCCCTTTAAAGGGCCCATGTCATGTTTTCTGGTTATCACCCGTCCTCTTGTGTGTTATGAAGGTTGTTCTGCATGTAAACGGTCTGCAGAGCCACAAACCCTCAAAGTACACCCTGTAGCGAGTAAAACTCTAACACAGAGAAGACCTGTCTGTGCTGCCCCAGAACGCCTCGTTGGACATTTCTCATTTTCTATTGTTTGCTTCCTGGGTTCTGTGACGTGTGAACTCCCAAATCAACAACAAATGACCGGATTGGCCCAAATGGACCAATCCGCGGAGCACCTCCCACACCAGGATCCCTTGGCTAACTAGCAGGGAGTCCCATTGACTTGCATAGAGCTCCCTGAACGCTGGTATAGACGAGTTGGGTTGGCGCAGACCCATTCTCACAGCGCTATAAACCTTTTACTCAATATCAAGCCACACTTATTGTTTTTACTTCGGATGTGAGTGTTTGTGTGCTCAGGATGAGTTTAGCTTGTTCTCGCTGTATCGCCGACCCGGAAACCTGTCCGCTCCTCGCAGCAACGAGCCTCGCAACGTCCCGACCAATCAGTGGGCTTCTCAACACTGGGCTCACAGGGAGGAGGGGCAGGAGCTCCAACAAGCCGTTTAGGACAGAGAGTGAATACACAGACTATACAGAGATGCTGTGAGAAACCAATGTGAGTTTGGAAAATTGCACAATATACATTTATTCTAGTAGACCTCAACAATGGAATTATGATCAGTAGAAATGGGACTTTTAAAATAGATGCCATTACTACACATTATGGGCCATTTATGAATTCAGGGATTTATATCAAAACATTAATAGGCATATACAATTATGTTAACATCTATAAGAGGTTTCAAATTCCAAGAACACATACGTTTTATTTTATTTTTTATGAATGGGTTACAGACTTTGTGGTCAGTTGATAGGCTTTTGCTGTGCTGTTCGAGCAATGTATTAAAAGTGTAAAACTGTGTCTCCAGGCCAGTAAACAGTAAGCTATCACAGATATATTGGTTTTAGCGCGTATACAAGCAGTTTTATTTCAGAATTTCTATAGGAGATACGACTGCCTATTTTCAGGTTCATACTTTTATATTGGGTTTCATACTGTCGGTCTAAATGTCCCTATAAAAGTTTTCCATTTTCCATATATCTCCCAATGTTGCTTTATATTGTTGGGGAATTGTATCCCTCTCCACTAATAGGGTCTATGCTGTACATACATTTTTTTAAATATTGGGCTATATAAACAAAATTGGTTTAATTAATTGTGTTTCTATTCATAAATTGTATCATTGTTGTCACCTTAAGATGACTTATCATTGCAGGTATATTGGATTGTATAGCATGATAATATCCAGCCTCTTATTGCGTCGTCCCCCTCCAGCCATAACATCACAGTTTTAAACTTTGCAATTTCCACCACATGTCCATCAACAGCTAAGCATCTTGTTTAAGTGGCATTTATCACCGAAGCACAACCTCCCCACTGTGAGTCGCTCTGGATAAGAGCACTGACTTAAGTGCCTAAAAATGGAAATGGATGTAAATGACGCTGAAGTGGATACGGTTCTGGCTCTGCAGCGTGTCAGTGAAAGCAGCCTCATCCCGAGGGTTTTTAATCTATGACTGATGGATGTAAGACCAAGACAACGATTGTAATTATCATCATCATCATAAAACATTCACCATTAACGTCATCAACGTAATACTTATCTCTTTCTGTCACCAACCAGCCATTATCATAACCATAATCACTCACACGCCGCTCACACACTCAGATTCCAACACACAAGATGATCAGCATTAAAAACCGAACATCTATCCGTCTTTGAATGCAACACACACTCCCCGCACTAGTGCAGATGAATACATATGGATGTATTATCTCATCTGCATAGCTAAAGCAGCCCATCACAATGCGTCTGAGCGCCGGCTATCAGAGCCACTCACACTGAAGTAAAGCTTCCAGAAGTCTCCGCGGCTAACCCCGACCATACCCAATGGCTAATATAGAAATGAAAGGTGCCAACACATTTCCCATATTGCATTTTCCCCGGAATGGGCGGCAGTCCGTTTCAGGCACATCTGAAAGAGTGTCAACGAGGATGTCTCAATTATTCATTGAGTGACTGATTTATGTGGTTTCATACGGTGCATATTAAAGGCTTTGGGAGGCACAGGGAAGATGGTTTTATGTAACTGCTATTAATTGGGACCCTCTATGATTTTTCCCCATCTCACAGTATGCTAACAGCTACATTTAAAGGTAATGGACTATGCATGAAGTCAAGCATATGCAGAAAAGATAATACTTTTTAAAAATGCAGAGGACCCGGCGCACATTTGAACCTGCAGTATCTCTTGATGCCGTTCAGTTCTATAGAAATAATGATGAAGTTTGAAGGGCATATAGAGGGAAATAATGTGGAACGTTACAAAGACATTTTATGGTCTTATTTGCATAATTAAAACCTGTGAGAAGTTTACAGTTAGCTTCTGACTGTGTGGAAATTAAACGCTCGACTTTTTACTGATCAAAGAGAAGTGCTCATTTGGAATATATGCACACGTCTCTCAATGCATATATAAAACAGATGGTGAGTGGATCAGAGGGGCTGGTTTTCAAGATTGCCATGCTACTATTTCTACATTTACACTCTCTATTTACTCTGCATTGCATAAGGGATTAATACTTAAAAAAAAATGTTTTGCGTGCATCAATGGACAAAACAGGTCTTTGTAGTACACAGTTCTTAAAGGGCAAATATTCTGCTCACTTTCAGGTGTATATCAGTATGTAGTGTCTCTACTTTAAAGAGTCCTCTCCTGCTGATGTTCAGGTGTATATCAGTATGTAGTGTCTCTACTTTAAAGAGTCCTCTCCTGCTGATGTTCAGGTGTATATCAGTATGTAGTGTCTCTTCTTTAAAGAGTCCTCTCCTGCTGATGTTCAGGTGTATATCAGTATGTAGTGTCTCTACTTTAAAGAGTCCTCTCCTGCTGATGTTCAGGTGTATATCAGTATGTAGTGTCTCTACTTTAAAGAGTCCTCTCCTGCTGATGTTCAGGTGTATATCAGTATGTAGTGTCTCTACTTTAAAGAGTCCTCTCCTGCTGATGTTCAGGTGTATATCAGTATGTAGTGTCTCTACTTTAAAGAGTCCTCTCCTGCTGATATTCAGGTGTATATCAGTATGTAGTGTCTCTACTTTAAAGAGTCCTCTCCTGCTGATGTTCAGGTGTATATCAGTATGTAGTGTCTCTACTTTAAAGAGTCCTCTCCTGCTGATATTCAGGTGTATATCAGTATGTAGTGTCTCTACTTTAAAGAGTCCTCTCCTGCTGATGTTCAGGTGTATATCAGTATGTAGTGGTCTCTACTTTAAAGAGTCCTCTCCTGCTGATGTTCAGGTGTATATCAGTATGTAGTGTCTCTACTTTAAAGAGTCCTCTCCTGCTGATGTTCAGGTGTATATCAGTATGTAGTGTCTCTACTTTAAAGAGTCCTCTCCTGCTGATGTTCAGGTGTATATCAGTATGTAGTGTCTCTCCTTTAAAGAGTCCTCTCCTGCTGATGTTCAGGTGTATATCAGTGTGTAGTGTCTCTCCTTTAAAGAGTCCTCTCCTGCTGATGTTCAGGTGTATATCAGTATGTAGTGTCTCTACTTTAAAGACTCCTCTCCTGCTGATGTTCAGGTGTATATCAGTATGTAATGTCTCTACTTTAAAGAGTCCTCTCCTGCTGATGTTCAGGTGTATATCAGTATGTAGTGTCTCTACTTTAAAGAGTCCTCTCCTGCTGATGTTCAGGTGTATATCAGTATGTAGTGTCTCTACTTTAAAGAGTCCTCTCCTGCTGATGTCCAGGTGTATATCAGTATGTAGTGTCTCTACTTTAAAGAGTCCTCTCCTGCTGATGTTCAGGTGTATATCAGTATGTAGTGTCTCTACTTTAAAGAGTCCTCTCCTGCTGATGTTCAGGTGTATATCAGTATGTAGTGTCTCTACTTTAAAGAGTCCTCTCCTGCTGATGTTCAGGTGTATATCAGTATGTAGTGTCTCTACTTTAAAGACTCCTCTCCTGCTGATGTTCAGGTGTATATCAGTATGTAGTGTCTCTACTTTAAAGAGTCCTCTCCTGCTGATGTTCAGGTGTATATCAGTATGTAGTGTCTCTACTTTAAAGAGTCCTCTCCTGCTGATGTTCAGGTGCATATCAGTATGTAGTGTCTCTACTTTAAAGAGTCCTCTCCTGCTGATGTCCAGGTGTATATCAGTATGTAGTGTCTCTACTTTAAAGAGTCCTCTCCTGCTGATGTTCAGGTGTATATCAGTATGTAGGGTCTCTACTTTAAAGAGTCCTCTCCTGCTGATGTTCAGGTGTATATCAGTATGTAGTGTCTCTACTTTAAAGAGTCCTCTCCTGCTGATGTTCAGGTGTATATCAGTATGTAGTGTCTCTACTTTAAAGAGTCCTCTCCTGCTGATGTTCAGGTGTATATCAGTATGTAGGGTCTCTACTTTAAAGAGTCCTCTCCTGCTGATGTTCAGGTGTATATCAGTATGTAGTGTCTCTACTTTAAAGAGTCCTCTCCTGCTGATGTTCAGGTGTATATCAGTATGTAGTGTCTCTACTTTAAAGAGTCCTCTCCTGCTGATGTTCAGGTGTATATCAGTATGTAGTGTCTCTACTTTAAAGAGTCCTCTCCTGCTGATGTTCAGGTGTATATCAGTATGTAGTGTCTCTACTTTAAAGAGTCCTCTCCTGCTGATGTTCAGGTGTATATCAGTATGTAGTGTCTCTACTTTAAAGAGTCCTCTCCTGCTGATGTTCAGGTGTATATCAGTATGTAGTGTCTCTACTTTAAAGAGTCCTCTCCTGCTGATGTTCAGGTGTATATCAGTATGTAGTGTCTCTACTTTAAAGAGTCCTCTCCTGCTGATGTTCAGGTGTATATCAGTATGTAGTGTCTCTACTTTAAAGAGTCCTCTCCTGCTGATGTTCAGGTGTATATCAGTATGTAGTGTCTCTACATGTCTCCATGCTTTAATGTTCAAAAAGCTCTTTATTTTTCTCCTACTGCCTGTGCTGCAGCACCTCTTTTCACCCTCTGTCTGAAACCAGAGCCCAGTCTGCTCTGATTGGTTAGCTGGCCGGCTCTGTTGTGATTGGTCAACAGCTTAGAGATGTCCCGCTCCTTAGTCTATCAGCACCTCAGCCTTTACAGACCATTTACAAGCACAAAAACCTAACAACACACTTCACACAGTTACATTTCTCGACAAATGTGTGATTTATTTTTGTCAATCAGCACTTTTTGCCCCGGAACTCATCCTCTGAAAGCAACTGCACCCTCCCAACCTGTCCAAGAATGGAAAATAATTAGGAGTAGATTGGAACAAATGGCAGAGAGCACAAAGAAGAAAATTGGGTGAAAAGAGGAAAGACTGATTGATAAAAAAGGAACAAGGGTGAATGAAGAAAACGAGAGGATAGTAGCAAGGTTAGAGAGATGGATGATGATGATGAGCGGATAAACCCATGAACAATGAGTTTGTTGGACCAAAACTCTTAAATAACATTTGGAGCTGTTGCCAGCCGAGTCATTAAGGAGGAAAAGATCAAGGTGACTTTTCTTTCCACTTCATGCGGCAACAACATCCCTGGCATGTTAGCAGTGTGTATGTGTAGCCTCTTTTCCACTGGCAGAAACAAACTAACATTTGGCTTTTGTTTTCCGTGGGAAAGGTTAAAAATCGGCATTTATTCCCAAAACAATTACTCAGTATTGCAGGAATGATAGTATTTATCAGCTACAAATCCCATTGACATCCAACATATGGCTGGACGTGCTAATGTTTCCACTTCTTTGGCAAGTCTTTGTGATGCGGGTTAAAAATAATATATCATAATTCAAAAGAACTTGGATTTGTGCAAATATTACAATGTATTAATGGACAAAACATCCATTTAATAAGTTATACTCAAAGCTGAAAAACTCCAGTCAGACAATAGTAATTGTACTTCCTAATCATCGTCTCACGCACTTTATTCAAACTCAACAAGAACAAAGAAATGCTCATTAAAACCCTGTTCCAACAAACACCAACTCTTGTTTTGATCTAGTTTGTAGGAACAAAAGATTACTATAAAACTAACTCTGCCTGCAGGTGCATTCATGACCTTGAATCTGACACAAAGGAAATAACAATAACAAAGGCATACTCGTCTATTTGTACTTGAAAATCACTCTTATCAGAAATATGGGTCATAATTCAGAGTGGGGAGGGTACATGTGTGTGTGTTATTATCAAGCCTTTAAAAGCTCTTAATATATCAGTTTTCCCTCTTCTTGTGTAAACTGACATGATAACATATCACTTGTTATTGACGCCTTAAATCAGCATTTAGCAGGAGATCAAACTTCATGCAACTTGTGAATTTATTCAAAGACGGTATAATAGAATGCACAACTACAGATAAGTCAATTCATAATCAAAATTAACTGGGTTTCTTCTCTGTTAGCAAATAGAACTTTATCATAGCTTTGACGGTGTCAGTTAATGTACAAAGTGTGTTCCCCCCCCGCTGCTGTAACTCCACAGGTATGACACCGAGTAATCAACGACCTGAAAACTCCCGTCAGACAGCAGCGCAGCAGCAGCCTCTCAGCGGGGGTACCCTTCACTGTCTGACGAGAAAAATGTAAAACACCTTGAGCCAAATATCAGGATGAAGGAGAAGAGTCTCCGAACTTCAGACACTATCGAAGAACTTTCACGGACTTCATTGGCACACGCTGCTCTTCTGAAATACGATGAATGAACGATAAGAGATTTGAAAAGTCAACATCTGGTGGTTGGTATGTGCCAATTGTTTGAAATTACAACCGGGGGCCTTGCAGGGTTGAGAAGTTAATGTGATTTGATAGTTTGTTTGAAGCAAATTTCAACCAATGCTATTGTGGCCATTAACCAAATTAGTGGATCATTTAAAAAGTTTACTACGTTGTTCTTCATACATCTTTAAAGGGGACCTATCATGCAAAATGCACTTTTTGATGTATTTTATACCTAAAGATGTGTCCCCGGTGTGTCGGGGAACTCACGCAGCGTCAGAAAATAAAACCCTTTCTCTTTTCCTCCGTACCAACATCTTTTAAAAACAGGGCTACAATATTACATGTTAGACGCTTTTATCCAAAGCGACTTACATACTCAATACTGTGGACAATCCCTACAACGAGCGGATACAGATTTGCTGCCGAACTGACGTCAAATCGGCGGCGGACCCACAGAGAGTTGCCATCAGAAACAATGCCTGACGTGTTTTGGACATAATCTGGTCTTTGTTTGCATTAGCAAGACTCGCTAACACTCAGAGCTAACCTGTACTGGAGAGCACAGAAATAAAAGCAGGAAATAAAAAAAAGAACTCCCCTTGTGATAAACCCGCAAGAGAAAAAGCATTTGAGCTCCATGCTGTTTCAGAAATAATCCTTGATGTGGTTTAGAACAGGATGGCGTTTTCATCACAGCGAATTTAACTTTATCTCCGGTAGAAATTCTGATCAGGCATTACGCTCCGCCTCCTCTGTTATTTTTCATAGCTAAGAACCCAAAAATCCGCGTTTCTCTAACAGGGCTGCAAAGAGGGGGTTTGAGCAGAAGGAGGCAGGGCCACACACACCACACACACACACACACACACAGCACACCACCACACACACACACACACACACACACACCACACACACACCACAGCCACACACACACACATCACACACACACACACACACACACACACACACACACCACACACACACACACACACACACACACACAGCACACCCACACACACACCGACACACACACACACACACCACAGCACACGACACAAAACACCACACACACACACACACACATCACCAGCACATCACACACACAGCCATCACACTACTACACACCACACACCACACACACACACACACACACATCACACCACACCCACACACACACACCACACAACACACACACCCTCCTCCTCCTCTGGACTGATGCTCTTTCACGAGCACAAAGCCAGTGCAATGAAAACATCAGTACCGTCCTGGCAGCACCAAACGAGTCCTTGTTGTTGTTTGCGGAGCAATGGACGCTTCTTTACCTCCTCCAGTTGATAGCCCTCTATTGTTGTGTTTTTTGATGGGAGGGAGGGAGGCACTGACTTGACACGCGGCCGATATAATTAGCTCTCATGATGAGTTCAGAAGGGGAGAAGAGGCACAGAGGCCCGGAGTGACACAAAGGGCAAAAGCCGCCTGATAATGGAGCCCATCCATCAGTCGTTCACTCTCCATATCTGTCTGTCTCACGTCAGCCATCCGAGCAGCCGTACTGGGCTTCTGATGGAAGTCATTTCAGAAACGCTGGGAGAGGAAAGTGGCTCTGAAGAAATGCAAAGAGAGGAAATGGAGTACAAGCAGTGATAGCGGTGCCATTATGGCGTGCAATCTGGCAGGAGGGAAAGAGAGGGAAGTAGGAAGCAGACATTAAGGCCACGGATCGGCGGGTAACTTTAAAAATGTAATCCATTACAATAACTAGTTACAGGTCAAAAAATGTAATCAGTAACGTAATCTGAGTAATAGACGTGATATTTTTCCGTTACTTTTGGATTACTAAAGTGTAAACATTGACCAGATGGTTCAAATCAAATCAAGTTTTATTTATAAAGCACATTTAAAAGCGATTTCTGGTCGAGCCAAAGTGCTGTACATGTAATAAAAACACATTACTACAATCACAATAAAAGACAATAAATTACAACAGAAATATAAAAAACACAGGGAAAAGTCAGGAGTCCTGCTCCGCTCTGACTAGAAGGCCATGGAGAAGAAGTGTGTCTTAAGAGTAGATTTAAAAACCCCTAGGGTCTGGGCCGACCTCACATGGAGGGGCGCTGCTAACTTCATTCACGAGGATCTTTGAACAACATGGATGTCTGTACCAAATGTCACGCCAATACATCCAACGATTGTTGTTATCAGAATCCCTTTATTACAGCAGGAAAGAGCCACAGACAGCTTAATGTTACATATGTTTAAAAAAGTACTAAGTTATGATATAATAACAAATATTATAAAAAAATATTATAAAAAAAAATACTTTTCAAAATACAAATCCTGTAACAGTTCTTAGGATTTAGCAGCCAGGTATATATTACAGTTAGTAATGGCATATATATTTCACATATTGCACAAAGTTGTTTGGTATTTAGCAGCAAGGGGTGATATTGGGCTGCACGATATAAAAAAAAAAATGACATTACGATATTTTTCCCCCCTGCGATATATATTTGTAACTATCTTTAACCGGATGAAGGATTTTAGTCACGGACGTCTGGATCTTAACTGGTTGACTTATAATACCTTAAGTCATGAACATGTCATGATAATGCATGTTGCTTACCCTCAAATAAGGGGCTTCATCTGTGAATGAAGAAGAGAAGAACCTTTTTGTATCCAAAATAGTTCCAGATGTTGCTTTTCTTTTTGGAAGTAAATCTTCGTTCTCGCAGGTATTGTCCTCCTGTTCCTCGCTCATTTTTTACCGGTGTTTTGATGGTCTGCAAACTAGCGGGGCGGGGCCTGCTGTGATCTGATCAAGAATGATTGTGATTGGTGGTTCTGAGCCTGCATGTCACTTACATGAGAGTTGTCAAGTTTTCCTTTTGTAGCAAGCAGCAAAATAATTGTAACATGACGTGTTTGAGTTCATTTACCTACTTAATATCGCACGTCCTAAAAAAAATAATTAAATAATAATAATTATAAAAAATTAATAAAATCACACGTCCCTGCGATGTGAATATCGCGCATGCGCATATCGCGGTTATCGCCATGACACGATATATCGTTCAGCCCGGTGATATAGTCTGTGTTGTGATAGGGGAGGGGGGGGCTACAGCTGTGCTGGTTGTACAGTCTGATATTTCAGTATAGACCAAATTGAAGACCAACTGACGTTCCCATTCCTAAAAATGCAATGCAAATAGACACAAGAGAAAATAAATAACAATAAGATGTGTTTTACTAAGTGTGTGTAACAGTGTGACCTTGGAAAAGAAGAAACTAAGATATTTCATATACAAAAATATAGAAACAATAATACTTTACAAATGCTGTTTAAGCTTAATACAGTAAGCAAAAGCATATATACATTTAATTAAAGTCAACGTTTCAGTTGATCAGCTAGTAATCTCTATTCTTTTTTGAATAACAGTAATCTGATTACTTATGTATATAATGTAATTGAATACAGTTACCTCTCTTAGGTGACAGTGGTGTGGGTAAATGTGTGTTTAAGTCGTGTTTTGGACAATGATTTTAAAGGATTTATTGGTATAAAAAAAATGTAACTCCACACAAAGGTGTATATTCCACAGGAAGATAACGAATTAGAAAAGACAAATAACAAAAGGTGATATGAATTCAAAGTACTGTATCATTGGTTCTTGAAACGTACTCTAATCTCCATGTTATCCATTACTGATTAATGAACACTCAATGTGAGGGTTGGTGGTTAGAGACCCACCTTCCTCCTGTCTCGGTGAGTTCAGCTGCATCGTGGGGCTTTGAGAGTTTTTTTTTTTTTAACCACAAGGTTGCTTTGACCTGAATGAAATCTCCTGCTTCTGAAATCTCATTTGCTCTCCCAAAACCCTCTCTAGCTTCGGCTCATTGCTCTCATCGTTGGTTCAATTTTGAAAGCATATGCGTGGGTGTGTGTGAGTAAGAAAATGAGAAAAACATGGAGAAAAAAAGAAAAAGTCCATATGCACCGGCTGGAGGGTATTTTAAAAGAGACCCTTTCCTTATTTTCGTGATACTCTCATGGTCTTAAGGACTCTTGGATCGGTGTTAAATCACAGCAACAACCTCACCTTAACTACAATGACTCCCGTAACCTTGGCCATCCTTTAGCCTGTCAAAGAACAAAAGCCACTTCTACAGGGAGCCATTAAGACGAATATAGCTCAGGGAAGTTTCCAAAGCACCAGATGGGCAGCGCTTTATCGCAGCTCCAGGGCTGGACAGCAGTCTCACTGAGAGCGAGAAACGAGGCTAAATCTGAGCATCACATGGGAAATGTTCACGTTCGATGGTGGAGTCGATCAAAGAGAAGGAAACTGCAGGTGGATGCTGATTGGTGCCTGAAGCGAGTTAGATAACTGCACACTGTAATGTACTGCACATACGTTTAACCAAACGGTTATCATTTCTAATTCATGTGAAAATGGTAGGGTTTTCTCAGATAAAGCATTATCTATGAACCCTGAAGAAGACTTTAATTTTGGTATCTTTTTCATTGTTGAGTGTTTAAAAACTCAATGTTGTTCTGAAAGGTATTACCAGAATACAAAGTAGATTTTCTTATCGGTATACGGAAATAACACTGTTTTACATTATTGTGAAGGCAAATACATAAGTATGAATGCCTCTTTTATAACAAACATATTTGATCAATATAAACCAATAAAACATTTAATTTTACCTTACCTTACCTGCAAAGTAAACAAAGGTATATGTCATTTTGGATTAAAGCCCTCGGCCACTACAATATCGACTAAGTACATTATGATCAGGGGCGGATCTACTGGGGTGGCATGGGGTGGCAACTGCCACCCTAAAAAATAGCCTTGCCACCCCAGCTGCCACCCCAGTTGGCAGCTTTGTTTTGAAAGAAAAGTTGTGGCTCATCGGACATTTATGAGAGAAAATCTCTAATATCCGAGTGCAAGTGAATGCAGCACAAGACGCGAGCCTTGTAACCCCTCCCCCGGCCCTGGCTCGAGCGTGGAAATATGATTGGCGGCGATTTCATTTGAACAGGACGGCGCAAAACAAGAAGCATTCGAACAAGGAATTAGGTATTTGCGGTCTACAATGACAGAGAAGAGACTCTCACGTTTGGCTGTACTCGGCATTGAATCAAAACGCACTAAAGTTTTGGGTCTTACTCATTGTGTGAGGCGTTTAGCTGAACAAGATGGTAATCGCCGCATTCAGCTGTAATAGGCATGCCAACTTGATGCTCTGCTCACGGATGATCATAAATAACTGTTAAGATGATGACCTTGTATGTGTGTATATATTTTTTCTTTGTGGGGGTCTGCCCACAAAAAACTGTTTAAAGTCCTGAGAAAGTCAAATAAGACAGTGTGTAAAACTACACTGCCCAGCCAAAACAAAGTAACCACTTTGATTTGGCCAGTAGGTAAGGGCTTTCCACTGGATAATAACTGCAGCGATGTATATGTTTTAGGTGAACAGACGTTTTTTTAACACTAACTGATATAAAGTCAAGGTTGTAACTGTTTGCAATAAAGTCGTGGGGCGCTGAACTGTTCTTTTGAATCTTTTGAATTTTGATTTATGATAGTAATTACTTGTCTTTCAAATTTGAAGGAGGTTGAGCAAGCATCTTGAGGAACATTCATCATTAACTCCTCCAAAATGTTTTTATATACACTGAACAAAAATATAAACGCAACACCTTTGTTTTTGCTCCCATTTGTCATGAGATGAACTCAAAGATCTAAAACATTTTCTATATACACAAAATAACCATTTCTTTCAAATATTGTTCACAAATCTGAAAAAATCTGTGATAGTGAGCACTTCTCCTTTGCCGAGATAATCCATCCCACCTCACAGGTGTTCAATCAATCAATCAATGTTTATTTATATAGCCCAATATCACAAATGTTACATTTGTCTCAGTGGACTTCACAGTGTGTACAGAATATCAGTATGACAATACGACACCCTCTATCCTTAGACCCTCTGTCCTTAGACCCTCACATCGTACAAGGAAAAACTTCCGGAGAAAACCCACAGTTTGAAGGGAAAAATGGGAGAAACCTCAGGGAGAGCAACAGAGGAGGGATCCCTCTCCCAGGACGGACAGACGTGCAATAGATGCCGTGTGTAAATTGAAAAGATAATACATTTGCAACATAGGTAGTCCAAATGTTTGGAAATGCATGTGTGTATAATAGGAAGAAGAATCCACGATGATATCACTATCACAGATTTTTTCAGGTTTGTGAACAATATTTGAGAGAAATGGTTATTTTGTGTATATAGAAAATGTTTTAGATCTTTGAGTTCATCTCATGAAAAATGGGAGCAAAAACAAAAGGGTTGCATTTATATTTTTGTTCAGCGTATATATATTCAATGATAAATGAATATGTGAATCATAACAGTGATTGCATCTCGTGTACTAACCAGAGTTAGGAAAAGGGACCACATGACTCCTGTTCTGGCTGCCTTACACTGGCTCCCTATAGAACACAGGATAGAATTTAAATTCTTCTTCTCGCCTACAAAGCCCTTAATGGGCAGGCGCCATCTTACCTTAAAGAACTCATTATACCCTACTGTCCTACTAGGGCATTGCGTTCCAAGAATGCAGGGTTGTTGGTTGTTCCTAGAGTCTCTAAAAGTACAATGGGAGCCAGAGCCTTTTCTTATCAAGCTCCACTTTTGTGGAATCAGCTTCCAGTTTGTGTTCGGGCGGCAGACACCCTATCCGTTTTTAAGAGTGCGCTTAAGACCTTCCTTTTTGATAAAGCTTATAGTTAGGGCTGATTAGATTCAGCCCCTAGTTTTGCTGATATAGGCTTAGTTTGTCGGGGGACATCTTACTTCTTCCTTCTCTCTGTCTATACCTGTGTACTCTCATGTTCAGATTAACCCAGCTTCCCCAAATTTCTTTCTTTTTGGTGTCTATATACGCCGGGATCCGGAGTCATGGATGATCCTGCGGTCCTGTGTCCTAGATCGTGAGCCCTGGATCTTGAGTCGTGGCTGTGGTCCTGGATCATAGGTCCTGGATGGATATCCTCGTGGATTCATCTTCCTATTATACACACATGCATTTCCAAACAT
>NW_022991938.1:164157-166657 GCF_902827175.1 Gymnodraco acuticeps
ACCCAAATACCTGTACTTTCTACTTCTTACATGTTGAACACAAATACCTGTACTTTCTACTTCTTACATGTTGAACTCAAATACCTGTACTTTCTACTTCTTACATGTTGAACCCAAATACCTGTACTTTCTACTTCTCACATGTTGAACCCAAATACCTGTACTTTCTACTTCTTACATGTTGAACTCAAATACCTGTACTTTCTACTTCTTACATGTTGAACCCAAATACCTGTACTTTCTACTTCTTACATGTTGAACCCAAATACCTGTACTTTCTACTTCTCACATGTTGAACTCAAATACCTGAACTTTCTACTTCTTACATGTTGAACCCAAATACCTGTACTTTCTACTTCTTACATGTTGAACACAATACCTGTACTTTCTACTTCTTACATGTTGAACTCAAATACCTGTACTTTCTACTTCTTACATGTTGAACCCAAATACCTGTACTTTCTACTTCTCACATGTTGAACTCAAATACCTGAACTTTCTACTTCTCACATGTTGAACCCAAATACCTGTACTTTCTACTTCTTACATGTTGAACTCAAATACCTGTACTTTCTACTTCTCACATGTTGAACACAAATACCTGTACTTTCTCTACTTCTCACATGTTGAACCCAAATACCTGTACTTTCTACTTCTTACATGTTGAACACAAATACCTGTACTTTCTACTTCTTACATGTTGAACTCAAATACCTGTACTTTCTACTTCTTACATGTTGAACTCAAATACCTGTACTTTCTACTTCTTACATGTTGAACCCAAATACCTGTACTTTCTACTTCTTACATGTTGAACTCAAATACCTGTACTTTCTACTTCTTACATGTTGAACTCAAATACCTGTACTTTCTACTTCTCACATGTTGAACCCAAATACCTGTACTTTCTACTTCTTCCATGTTGAACCCAAATACCTGTACTTTCTACTTCTTACATGTTGAACCCAAATACCTGTACTTTCTACTTCTTACATGTTGAACTCAAATACCTGTACTTTCTACTTCTTACATGTTGAACCCAAATACCTGTACTTTCTACTTCTTACATGTTGAACTCAAATACCTGTACTTTCTACTTCTCACATGTTGAACACAAATACCTGTACTTTCTACTTCTTACATGTTGAAACCAAATACCTGTACTTTCTACTTCTTCCATGTTGAACCCAAATACCTGTACTTTCTACTTCTTACATGTTGAACTCAAATACCTGTACTTTCTACTTCTTACATGTTGAACTCAAATACCTGTACTTTCTACTTCTTACATGTTGAACACAAATACCTGTACTTTTCTACTTCTTACATGTTGAAACTCAAATACCTGTACTTTCTACTTCTCACATGTTGAACTCAAATACCTGTACTTTCTACTTCTTACATGTTGAACACAAATACCTGTACTTTCTACTTCTTACATGTTGAACACAAATACCTGTACTTTCTACTTCTCACATGTTGAACACAAATACCTGTACTTTCTGCTTCTTCCATGTTGAACTCAAATACCTGTACTTTCTACTTCTCACATGTTGAACCCAAATACCTGTACTTTCTACTTCTTACATGTTGAACTCAAATACCTGTACTTTCTACTTCTTACATGTTGAACTCAAATACCTGTACTTTCTACTTCTCTCATTCTCCAAACAGCTGGTTCCTTTAGTCTGAATGTGTGTTTGATGCGTGATCATTATTCTTTAGAGTCATTGCGTGCCTATTGATTTGAACACGATCCGTGTATCCATCATTTCCTGGTCTTCTCTAAAGAAGAGGGACCAATGGAAACGTTGTCATGTTGCCGTTGTTCAGCATGGAAACATTCATTAGCTAACAATGACATTATTGTTCTATTAATATAAAGGGAGGTCAGGTACTCTTTAAAACAGCTGCTAGTTATGGGTACTTTTTACTGAAGTACATTTCAAAGCCTCTTTACTTTCACTTGAGTAAAGAAGTTTAGTCAGTACTTCTACTTTCACCAGAGTATCTTTAAACACGAGTATCTGTACTTCTACTTGAGGAAAGGATGTGTGTACTTTGCCATCTCTGATCATTAGCAAGTATAACTAAATGTGGAGTAGAGCAATGTTTACTTGTTTTCTCCCGGTGAACAGAGGATATTAGAGTACGTTAAAGCGTCTGAGTGTACCTGGTAGACGTGGTAGGCGTTTGCAGCGCGGCCCTGCAGGAACACAGAAGGGATCCAAACGTTGATGAGAGCCCGATGAGCCCTGAGTGAAACAAACAACAAACAGTCCTCACTACTGTCATCATGTGCTTGGACAGCGACAGCAAATCAAAGCTCACTCTGGTAAAACTCTTCAAAATCTAATGTGGTCATGATCAGAGGAGAACGGATGATGTGAGAAATCAGACAGTGTTTTGTTCACAGGTGAGAAAGAAGAACTTCTAGACATAATTATGCAGAGAGAACAGATGTTTTACATGGTTTAGAGGTAACTTTTGCAATATGCAA
>NW_022991938.1:169157-209058 GCF_902827175.1 Gymnodraco acuticeps
TGCTGTAGAACATCATTATCAAAAACAGAACTATAAAAAAAACATGTAGACATATTACGTATAGCTAGGAACATTATGAACAAAAATATGTGGTTTTCACACAAATGGCAGAAGCGCTCCAGGTGATCAGTGTGTGGATGTGATGGATGCTGACAGCAGGACAGATACTGGGAAACCCTGACAGAGAGGGGGGTGTGGGGGAGAGAGGGTGAGGAGGAGGGAGACCAGTTAATATCTGAAACAGTCAGACCCCTGCCAGTCTGATAATCAATTTTCATCAGCGCTAACTAACCTTGACGTGGTGTGTGCTCATGGAAATATGGCTACGCTTTTTTCTGAGTGTGTGTGTGTGTGTGTGTGTGTGTGTGTGTGTGTGTGTGTGTGTGTGTAAGCATGTCTGCCTAACGATGCTGGACAGTGTGGACAGGTCTCTGTCAGCAGACTGACAGCTGTGACACACAGTGAGCTGTTTGGAGGACACCTGCTGTCACAGCCGCTCTGCACAGACCTTCATACGTTAACTGATTCACTGCCACACACTGATATGATGGAGGAGGAGGAGGAGGAGGAGGAGGAGGAGGAGGAGAGGAGGAGGAGGAGGAGGAGGAGGAGGAGGAGGAGGAGGAGGAGGAGGAGGAGGAGGAGGAGGAGGAGGAGGAGGCTTATGTGTGTTTTTTATTTATTTGGAAGCACTTTGTAACTCTGTTTGAAAAGGTAATATATATATATCAATATTTAACCAATCAGAGGGTTGTTGGCATATTTGTGTATAGTGTAGCAGACTCTAAAGACCTAATTATCCTAGATCGAAACGTTATAGTTCCCAAATTGGGATTTTTTGTTTTCACAACAGGCATTACACATGACTGAGAGATATAATAAAATATAATAATCAGTGGAGATGCTCAAATGTTGCTTGAACAGACATTGTCTCATTTAACAATGCCTCAATAAACTGTCGCCGAAATGTTTTGTTTATATTCAACTGAAGGTTTTGAGACAAGCTAAGGTGTTCACTGCATAAATTAATCTGTCGAATTCAAATAAACAGAAACTAAAACACATGCGGAGGACTGAGAGAGGATGTTAAATACGCAAACAATACACAACTTGAATATGAGAAACAATTAACTCAATGCTGTGAATCAAATAAAGTTTTCAACCGGTCCCAGAGATGAGTAGTAATCATACCAAAAATAACGATAATGACCACCATTTCTATATAATAACACTATTTAATGGAGCGTCTTGTAATAAATACTTTCTCTTCATTACCTTCATCAACACAACAGCTGCTGTAGGACGTTTTTACTTTGATCTAGAGCAGTGTTTCTCAAACTTTTTCATACCAAGGACCACTTAACCAATAAAAAAACACTCGCGGACCACCTAACTCCACAAATGTCCAAAAACACATCGGTTTTTACAAATTGCCTGAAAATGGTACAAACAAGTGGCCACATGTGTGACGAAGGTGTTTATCTGGGCTATATTATGCAATCGAAAGTGAAACTTAAGCTCGCTCCATTGCGGAGATATTCCCGCGAGAGTGCGAAAAACTTTAATTAATTAATTAATTTCAAATGTGAAATTTTACCGATATACTCACGGACCACTAGGGGGCGCTCACGGACCCCCAGTGGTCCGCGGACCACACTTTGAGAAGCACTGATTTAGGGTGACTTTACTTCTGAATATTACTGTTTAACTGCAGCTTAGCGATAGTGAATAATGACGTGTGTGTCCCCAGGACGGCTGTTAAATCTCTCTACTGTCAAACACTACCTGAGCTCTAAAGGCAATAACACGCCCAAAGTATAAAGTAAATGAAATACAACAAGTCTGGGAGTTTTTGGAAGACCTAAAATCTCTGGCAGCTGATTTCATAGATAACGCTTTTTGATGTACCTGACATGCACCTTTAAGTATCTATGTGACTAAAAAGAGGAAAAACAAAACTACCGAGATGCAAGAAAACTGCAAAGAGACCTATAACAACTGTGAAAAGCTTAAAACAACGACTAAGAAACACAAAGCGACTACAAAGAGACACAAAGAGACCACAAAGCGACTCAAAGAGACACAAAGAGACACAAAGCGACTCCAAAGAGACACAAAGCGACCACAAAACAAGGTCAAAAGGGACAAAAGTAAGTACAAAAAACCATACAAAACAAAAAGACGGCAACATAACAATAAGAGGCTTTACTAAATTAAATCAAGTCTGTGTCATTTTCCACTCAGGAAGTCCACTCTTAAACACTCCACGTCATCCCACACCTCTTATTATGTATCCAGCACGACTCTTAAATAGAACATTATAAAAGAGGGAATTAATTTTAAGTGTGAAGAAACCCAATTAATTCTCAGTGAGAGGGAGTTAATCAGTTTGCCATTCTCCGGTGTGGCACGCTTGTGTGTGTGTGTGTGTGTGTGTGTGTATGTGTGTGTGTGTGTGTGTGTGTGTGTGTGTGTGTGTGTGTGTGTGTGTGTGTGTGTGTGTGTGTGTGTGTGTGTGTGTGTGTGTGTGTGTGTGTATGTGTGTGTGTGTGTGTGTGTGTGTGTGTGTGTGTGTGCTGTGTGTTAATTCTACACACAGCATAGTGCTCCATATTAGGCTGTGTGTGCTAGCGTTGCCAATTTGTTTAAACAAGTTCGCCCTCTCTGATATTAACGTAGGTCATTAGGGTCATACTTGCCAACCTTGAGACCACAGAAATCGGGAGGATTTCAAAACCACCACAGGGGGGGGGGGAATAGTGGATCGCCGGAGCTGTATTAGATTAACATTAACATGCTTATTGTAGTTCTAAGTGCACTGCCTTGCGGCCTGTAGCACCTGTGCATATGTGTGGGCTGGAGGAAAGGAGTGAGCAGAGGGTCGAGTTGAGTCGATTCTGTTTTCTGTGACTATCTTCCTCACCCTCTGACTTTCAGTTGCGCGCTATTAAAGAGACGCGCTACCATGGAAACCAAACAATGGTGTAGCTGTATTAAAGTCCGAGTGGAAACAGTCCTGAGTAAATCTGATTTTGTCAGAAATGCGGGAGAAATATGAAACCGGGAGAGGGCAATGAAATTGGGAGTCTCCCGCAAAAATCGGGAGGGTTGGCAAGTATGATTAGGGTGCACAGCCAGCGTTCAGCGCTCGTTTGCTCATGCCTGGACCCTTACATGCAATCGGCCGATGAATATCTGCAGGACGCGGCTTTTTAGCCGCTGCAGAAATCAAAACAAAGCTAAATAAACGAGGAAAAGAGAGATCAGAGCGGTATGAATTTGTTATGGAGACAGCTGAAGGTGCAGCTTAGGGGCACAGTCAGTTGGGTGGAGTATAACATTTAAACAACAAAGACACACAAAAAACACAAAGGTAACAAACGACTGACTTTAAAAAGGGATCCACATATCATGTCAGACAAATAATAACAGGCGAGAGGGATGATTTTATTCCTAACAGGAAAAGTGCATTGAAGGCTGCGCGGGGCGTGTGTGTGTGTGTGTGTGTGTGTGTGTGTGTGTGTGTGTGTGTGTGTGTGTGCGTCAAACTCTTATTTCCTGACACTCACAACCTGAACAGGAACTTGTTACTCCTGAAGGTGATGGACTAGCTTACAATATCCGTCAAGCCCGCTGCGGTTTCAAGTTGAAAAGCTTTCAGGGTGAAACTATAAAAACATCACAATGAACCTGACAGCGAAACTCAAGCTGACAGGACGATGGTGTCTGCTTTGGGATACAGTGGGTCTACACTAGTACTGTAAGACATGGAGCTACAAACAGCGTCCTACTGTTACTGATCTGAAGCTGAAGTGAACAGAATATGGTGAACACTACCGGAAATGGTAGTAAATAGTAAATGGACCGCATTTATGTAGCGCTTGTTTCAGTCTTTACGACCCCTCAAAGCACTTCAAGTTGTATCCATTAACACACATTCACACAGAGGCAACCTTACAAATTGTCACCTGCTTCTCAGGAGTGATAAACAATCACACAGACACACTCGTCATCAACGGTCATGGGAGCAATACATTGATATTGTTCGAAGGCCAAACCAGATAAGCCAATGAGATGCTTCCATTGATTTATTGCAGAAATATTCTCTGTGGCACAAACACATATTTATGAAGATGATACGCTTTGTTCAACAGGATTATCTGCACATATTGAAACCACCTTTAAGATTTTGAAGCATACATCCATCCATCCATCCATCTTCACCCGCTTATCCGTGGTCGGGTCGCGGGGGTAGCAGTTCCAGCAGAGAGCCCCAAACTTTCTTTTCCCTGGCGACATCAACCAGCTCTGACTGGGGGATCCCAAGGCGCTCCCAGGCCAGCGAAGAGATATAATCCCTCCACCTGGTCCTAGGTCTACCCCTTGGTCTCTTCCCAGCTGGACGTGCCTGGAACACCTCCCTAGGGAGGCGCCCAGGTGGCATCCTAACTAGGTGCCCGAACCACCTCAACTGGCTCCTTTCGACGCGAAGGAGGAGCGGCTCAACTCCGAGTCCCTCCCTGATGACCGAACTTCTCACCTTATCCCTAAGGGAGACACCAGCCACCCTGCGGAGAAAACCCATCTCGGCCGCTTGTATCCGCGTTGAAGCATACATGCAATCGCCAAAAGTAGAATCTCCAGCAATGTGTACCTAAGGTACGACAAATCACTACACCGGATAATGGCCTGATTTTATTGGCCGGGCATTCGCGCAGATGTGAAGCGGTGGTGTGCATCTTGCCATGAATGTCAGCTGGTTAACCCGCCGGCCATCCCCAGAGCGCCTTTGCGCCCGTTACCATTGATTGAGGTGCCTTTTGAGAGAGTTGGTATGGACCTCATCGGGCCATTAGACCAGAGTGCACAGGGATATCGCTTTGTACTAGTCCGAGTGGATTATGCGACGCGATATCCCGAGCGTCGCGCAGTCACTGTTTCACATTATCTCCCGAGTCGGGATCCCGAAAGAGATCCTGACTGACCAGGGCACACAGTTTATGTCACGCACACTACGCGAGCTGTATGAACTACTGGGCATCCATTCAATACGGACTAGTGTTTACCATCCGCAGACCGACGGCCTGGTGGAACGGTTAAACAAAACACTAAAGAACATGGTTCGTAAGTTCGTTCACGAAGATAGTCGTAATTGGGATAAATGGCTAGATCTTCTGTTGTTTGCAGGTGCCCCAGTCCTCCACGGGATTTTCTCCCTTTGAGCTGTTATTTGGTAGGAAGCCCCGGGGTGTTTTGGACCTAGTTAAGGAAAACTGGGAGGAGGGTCCAAGCACCAGTAAAAATGAAATACAGTACGTTATGGACCTGCGAGCAAAACTCCACTCACTGGGGAAGATATCACGGGAGAATTTGCTCCAGGCCCAGGAACGTCAGCAGCGCCTGTACAACAGAGGGTCGAAACTGAGACAATTTTCACCGGGAGATAAAGTGCTTGTATTACTCCCATCCTCTAGCTCTAAACTACTCGCCAAGTGGCAAGGACCCTTCGTGGTCACACAACGAGTGGGGGACGTAGATTATGAGGTGGTGCGTTCTGCCAGGGGGGGAGCAACACAGATTTACCACCTTAACCTCCTGAAAGCATGGAGGGAGGTGGCGTCTGTTTCTCTGGCCACCACGGTGATTGAGAGAGATGAGTTGGGACCGGAGGTCATTAAAAGCAACAAATTAGCCCCGGTCTGTTGTGGCGACAATCTCTCACCGGGCCAGAGAGCAGACGTTGCTTCGTTGCAAAGGCAGTTTGCCGACGTGTTCTCTCCGCTGCCAGGGCGCACCTCTCTCATACAGCACCGCATAGAAACGCCCCCGGGCGGGGCCATTCGTAAGCGAAGAAAAATACTGTAACCCTTTTTCCATTTCTCTGTTCATAAATCTTTTTTAATGGCCATTTCTCTTCTTAAATGTAATTGTCTACACTACAGTGTGAAAGATCCGACCCCCACATGATTAATAATGACACATTGTATGAACTTATTGTATGCTCTGCAGTAGACTTAGCTTTCTATGGTAGTTACACTAAGTAATAAAGACACATTGGTATTGTTTATTTCATGTGCCAATAAAAAACAAATAGAAAGTCACATTTTATTTTGTTGAACCAACAGAACAAATCATATATTGAAGAAAAATAAAATGTCCCCTACACAACAACAGCTGCATAGCAAAGAGGATTCCATGTTTTATATATGGCTGCAAAAACAAATGTGTACCCGATATGACAGCAGAGCAGCGAAGCAAATAGTTGTTTTCTATCAGACGCTTACTGTGGCCTGCAGGGTTTAGTTTGATGCAACTGTCGCACTGCTGGAGCCATCTCAGCTGACCACACACACACACACACACACACACACACACACACACACACACACACACACACACACACACACACACACACACACACACACACACACACACACACACACACACACACACACACACACACACACACACACACACACACACACACACACACACACACACACACACACACACACACACACACACACACACACACACACACACACACACACACACACACACACGTTGGAGTTATTACAACTGACCCAAAACCCAATAACCTTATTTAGACTGGAAATATTATGCCGAGGAGAAATGAGGTCAGGAGAAGGGGGAGAATATGAAAACACGTAAAAGTTCAAAAGGACAAACAAGAGTTAAGGAGAGGACAACAAGAGTTGGACGATAAGAGGAAATTGAAGGTCACAGACAGAAAATATGTGTGTGTCTTGTATTCGCTGCTATGGTGATAAGCCAAGAGAAATGCATGAACTCAACAAGGGCATGGTTCTGTGTTTAAAGAACAAAACACACGCAGCAACAGGAAGAGTACTAATGTACGGTTTGATAAACACATCACTTGTATATTCTCCCAAACACTCAGGTGTCTCCCTCTTCCTCCCAAACAAAGCAGAGTTCAATCTCACTCAATTGTCCCTTCAGGCTCCCTTACGGCAAGATGGCGTTGATGAGTTTTTAATTTTTTTTTATTTATTCTACTCGTTTCACGCCTAAATTCAACAAATCATGAAATGAAAAATTATGGAATAATCTGCAGATACCCTGGCTCAAAATTAGACCTCACTTTTCTTTAGATGTCAGTTTTTTTATTATGAAAAATGCCTTTTAAAATGAACTACCTTTTTATTTAATATGAAAGTCAACTCGTATGGTCTTTTGCTTTTTACCTGCATTGTAGCGTTGCAGCTGTAACGCAGTAAATAGTCCGCTGCGGGTTAATAAAAGATTTCTGATACTGCGACAGACTATTTTTAGGCTATTGTTGAAATGCTGGATGTATCGCTGGTTGAAGAGGGTTGTTGAAAATGAACCGAACTTTAGATGAATACTATGGAAGAAGTCCCTGTGTATCTGATCCTGCTGTGCCAAAGATATCAGTCCCCGTGTAAAATGCTTTCATTAGTATTTATTTGATTTGACTTTATTTATTTTTATTTCCCAGTGTGTATTTATTTATATTATTTACTTAATTATTTCAATTTATACTGGATTTGCTTTATTTAATTATTAATTATACTTTGCTTTGTCATGTAACCATCTGTCATTTGAATGAAAACGACCTATGTCACGATATCTCTTGTCTTGATTTGTTCAAATGAAAATAAACAGTTTTAAAAATAAAAATAATTGCTGGATTCATTTAGAAATTATGAAATAACTGTTAACCATGAGGTGTCCTTGAGCATAGTCATTGATTAGCATAGATACAAACGTCAATGATCTCCCCACGATACATTTTTAGATATTGTTGCTGGTATCTAAAAGTTAAGAAACCGAGAAAGTGTATTAAAAAAGAAGGGATGACATGCAGAATGAATCCCAGATGAAAAGATAGCCCTTTTCCTTCAGTCTAACATATCAATCCATCATTCTGTTTCCACATGCTCCCCTAACCGCAGTCCAAACTGTATTTCATTCTTTCTGATGAAAAATTCTTCTTCAAAATGTAATCATGGGGTTTGTCTCCTTTCCAATTCAACTGCAGTGTTTCCCAAAAGACCGCATGGGGTTATCATGTTCATGTTCTGGTTGTTAGTGCTAGTATTACAACTGAGACCTTTTCATAGTGGGCAGGGACATCATAACTTAAAGGAACATCTTTTTTCATTCCTGGCAGACGGGAGGCCCAGTCGCAGGGCATCAAAAGTTCATTTTAACATTTTAAAGGTCCTCTATTATGCAAAATCCACTTTTTCATGTCTCTTCTACATCAACATGTGTCCCCTCTTCTTCATGTCTCTCCTACATCAACATGTGTCCCCTCTTCTTCATGTCTCTTCTTCATCAACGTGTGTCCCCTCTTCTCCATGTCTCTCCTACATCAACATGTGTCCCCTCTTCTTCATGTCTCTTCTACATCAGCATGTGTCCCCTCTTCTTCATGTCTCTTCTACATCAACATGTGTCCCCTCTTCTTCATGTCTCTTCTACATCAACATGTGTCCCCTCTTCTTCATGTCTCTTCTACATCAACATGTGTCCCCTCTTCTTCATGTCTCTTCTACATCAACATGTGTCCCCTCTTCTTCATGTCTCTTCTACATCAACATGTGTCCCCTCTTCTTCATGTCTCTTCTACATCAACATGTGTCCCCTCTTCTTCATGTCTCTTCTACATCAACATGTGTCCCCTCTTTCTTCATGTCTCTTCTACATCAGCATGTGTCCCCTCTTCTTCATGTCTCTTCTGCATCAACATGTGTCCCTTCTTCTTCATGTCTCTTCTACATCAACATGTGTCCCCTCTTCTTCATGTCTCTTCTACATCAACATGTGTCCCCTCTTCTTCATGTCTCTTCTACATCAACATGTGTCCCCTCTTCTTCGTGTCTCTTCTACATCAACATGTGTCCCCTCTTCTCCATGTCTCTTCTACATCAACATGTGTCCCCTCTTCTTCATGTCTCTTCTACATCAACATGTGTCCTCTCTTCTTCATGTCTCTTCTACATCAACATGTGTCCCCTCTTCTTCATGTCTCTTCTACATCAACATGTGTCCCCTCTTCTTCATGTCTCTTCTACATCAACATGTGTCCCCTCTTCTTCATGTCTCTTCTACATCAACATGTGTCCCCCTCTTCTTCATGTCTCTTCTACATCAACATGTGTCCCCTCTTCTTCATGTCTCTTCTACATCAACACGTGTCCCCTCTTCTTCATGTCTCTTCTACATCAACATGTGTCCCCTCTGTGGAAAGAGACTCTGAAAGTTTCAGGAACAAAGATTCTCTCTCTTTTTGATCCATTTCTATAAAAACCTGTCTGAAAATGAGCTGATCAGATTTTGGCCACTTTGTGATGTCATAACGATGTTTTGTCTTGTGTAACCATTAGCCAATCAGCAACCAAGGTAACCCCCCCCCCCCCCCCCCCTTATCAGCTGAATCTCCTCCTAGAGCTCCATTGAGTTATTTGTAACCAAATGTCTCTCAGAGGGGCGTGGGGAGGGGCTCCTTATTTTCATCTAAAGTAACAGACAGAGAATCAGCACTTTGGAAACAGGGCTGAAACAGAGGGGATTATGGGTAATGCTGCAATGATCTGTTTGGTGTTTCAGCCAATCAGAGACAGGTTCTGGATATATCTAAGACCTATAATATATTGATGAAAAACAGTATAATAGGGGACCTTTAAACTGGGCGAAACGTCACCCGGAAAATAGCCAATTCTGGGCGGCTCTGTTAATCTAAAAGTAGCGTCTCTATCTGTGCGTTTCTGACTCACTTCAACACAGCTGCTGCAGGAAGACGCACGGCTGAGAGACGGAAAACAAGATAGATAAAAGAGGGTGAGAAAGGCCCGATATAGACATCACAAGCTGTGCCGTCCACTCTGCACCGAGGTGAAAAAAGAGATACAAAGAGAGATGAGTTAGGAAGTGTGAGAGCGCATGAGAGCGGCAGATGGACCAATAGAAAAAGACAGAAATGGTTTATAAAAAGAGGCTAAATCTGGAGCTCTTTGTCGCTGCTGCACCACAGAGAGCTCCACCAGCGCTTGGATCATACATGTCTTTTTGGGTGAGCAGTAATATTACCTTGAAAGGCAGCAGTGATGACAATGTTAAAGTAGAGTCTGTCAGCTTTAATTCCGGGGTGTTGTCATCACACCCGGATGAACAGTGAGGAACTAAAGCCCTCTCTTAGTGCATGTTCTGCCGGGCTGCGGGTGCCAGAAGTGTTGGGACAGATTAAGATTAGGTTTACATTCCGAAAGTAGTCCCTTTCAGCATCAGGAGTCTGAATTTTAATATATACTGACAGGACTTTGCTAGTGTGAAGATAGCGTGTTAAATGACAGTCAGCTGGTAGCTATTGATAAATGGTAGCACATGTTTTCACTTATTTGTGAATGAACCTGCTTCCATGATGCCAAAAGATCAGAAATAGGTTAGTTGAACAGTCCTGTCTTATCAGAGCTAACATTTCTATTGGTTCTGCCGTGGTTTACATGCTTTAATGTTCAAAAAATGCTCTCATACTGTCTGCTTGAATACTTTAAATCACCCACGCTCCATTTAGGCACCTGTCTCTTTAACACGCTCTCCAAAAAGTCTGGTCTGATTATCTTGAGAAAATAAATTTGGCGCACCTTTGCAAAGGTTGATCAAAATCCGTGGGCAAGTGTTCGCACAAGGAACATTTCCAAACACTAAAACAAGGAGCACATCACTAAATCAATATATCGGCTTAGAGAAAATATTCAAAAAAACTACAACAATTAAAAAAACCTGTTGCTCAACTTTAGAATACAATTAAATACAATACAAATACAAATAAAGCAACAAATGTAAAGAAATATATTTATATAAACAAAATAAATGGAGCAAAACATCCACATTGTACTAAAAGATACTGTATAACAACAATTCATATGTAAAAATGTCTATATTACATTGTATACAGTGGTGTATTAACATAAACATCTACTGTAGTATTTTCCCTCTGTGAGCCCTGGATGATATTCTTGGTTGGCCAATGTTACCCAAAATACAGTTTGAAAATACAAACCGAAAGAATATGTAAACAAAGCAGTAAAACTGAATGAAATAAATAATCAATAAGTTCTACGCTGCTCAATGTTGGAGCATGTTATCCGGTATGTAGACGTCAAGGTATAAGTGAGTTAAGTGGAGACATTACTTATGGGATAAGAGGCCCACAGTGAAGGCCATAGGCGCGTTCATACCGGATTACTTTTCCCCGTACTTTTTCCGCTTAGTTCCGTTAGTACCCTTTATTTTGCGTTCACACCAAAAAGAGTACTTAGTGCAGGGAACTTTTACCCCCATATTTAGTGCCTGCTAGAGAGGTGGTACTCTCCTGGGGGAAACAAGTACCAATTTCTATTGGCTGGGCGGATTGCAAACCACGGCCCGTAAAACTCTGAAAAGTTTTGTGAAGCCGCCATTGTATTTGCTGGCATTAGCATTATTAGCATTAGCATTAGCCCCGCGCACCAACGCAGAGAGACTAACTTATGGCAACACAAAAAAAAACATGGGAGCGGTGGAGATGAGGAGGTGTCGGCGTTCTGGCAATTTACAGTATCTGGGAGTCCCAGCAGCTTCTATTGAAGTCTTCCCCAACTCCGGGGACATCCGGCCGGGGACTTCGGGTGGCACTATACGCCGTGAAGTTGTTTGCGGCCTGCCAGTAAACCCAAAGCAGAAGAAGACGAAGTGACGTCAGTGGCTCATTTGTGTAATCTTCCCTCAGGGAACTTCAAATCAAATCAAATCAGGTTTTATTTATATAGCACATTTTTAAAACGATTTTTGGTTAACAACTTATTCCGGTGTGAACGCGATCTGTACTTAGTGCCATGGGGGTACTAAGTGCCGGCACTAAGTACGGCAAAGTACTTGGTGTGAAAGCGGCTCATGTCTCATAGTATGTTTCCAAGAAGAGCTTTACTATGACCCGCTCAGGCCTTAAAGAAAGGCTCCATGTTTAACAGATCCGCATATTCCTCCAGATACAAAAAGAAGGATTTACTTTCTTAGAGGTAAACCAGAGTGAAGGGAGATCCTTTTCTTACAAATGATACTTGTTTGTCAGATTAGCTTTAGCTAGAGACATTAGAAAGTCCGCCAGAGGCAGTTTTGTCAACAAAGAAATTGCGATAACCTTAGTGCATTTAGCTAGCTAACTATAGCTAACATAATTTAGCGGCCAGACTGAATGAAATTAATAATTTATAAGCTCTACGCTGCAATGCAAGAAGAATGCTGCTTTTTTATTCAACATTTCCTGTTTACAGCTTTAGCCTCAATGTTGAAGTATGTTATCAAGTTAAACACGAGTAAGCTGGAAACATTATTGATGTGAAAATACAGGGAAGGCTATGTCACATAGTGTGTTTCCAAGAAGAGCTTCCTCTGTCCCAGTGGCTGCTCAGGCCTTAAAGAAAATACTTTGCTTATCAATTATGCATAGTGACCAGGAGACATTAAAAAGTCAGCCAGAGAAAGAGTTAACAGATCTAGCGTTAGCTTAATCAGCCAACGAGCTAGAGCTGATCAAATCTACTGCAAGTTACACATTTAACACTGGTGGGCTAGAAACAGGCAGGTGCCCTTTTCTGAACTCAAGGACTTACAACAAGTTTTGTGTGGGAAAATTGTCAACCCTTTTTTATTTTAGGTGCCGTTTGACATTGAAAGGATTTACAGCGATCCAAAGTTTTGGGGCTTATAGCAAACGGATTACAAAGCTGGTAAAACAAACAAGAAAGTAAGTTGTTACCTTGTTGTGAACACACTTTTAAACCTTAAATACTGCCAGGAGTTGATCCCTGCTGGGCTCAATACAGAAAGTAGATGATATCTTTAATATAAATACACATTTTTAAAGCTATATACCCGGAACATTAAGATGTAATGCTGGTGTGATGATTCTACTCTAGTGTGGGTCTTTTAGATTCATCCACATGCCCACACATTTGACCTGAAACACTGATGGCATGATGGCATTATGAGGAAAAGAGTCCTATCAAATCATTATATTTACTTACAATAATTCAAGTGAAAAGATCATTTGATAAGGCCTAAAAAGTCTATTGTGCTCACTTCAAACAGATTCACCTGCTTCATCCTGAGAGGAGTAGCATGTATTATGCAGTATTTTGTCTTTTTAAGGGTCACAGTCACTTGTATTACACAGCGAAGACAACGGGCATCATACAGGTATATCGCGAATATTCTTTTTTTTAACAGCATCTACTCTCTGAACAGCGGAGACTCTGAGTTGCTGGCTTGTAATTGTTGTTCGTGTTCTTGATGTTGTTTATGGTTAATTAATGAGCTGGTGGATCAAAGGGAGAATCCCTGATCCCACTGGAGGTTTCGACCCATATCTCTCCTCCAGAAGCTCCCTCTACTTATCAATACAACACGGCAGATATAAAAATACACCATGGGAAAACAAAACAAAAAAGATCTGCAGTAATTTGAACTGCACAGTTACAAGACTTCTAATAGAGTTGTTTGTTTAATGGATGCCAGTCTGCTGAATCTGGGTTAGGATGATCCAGCCTTTAAGCAACAGAAGACTCAGTTTACAGCACTAATGTAACAAGGCCCCAATTTCAAGAGCAAGAACTTGCCTTTTAAATGTAAACAAGAGGTGCTTCCTAATGACTCACATGATGCCTCTTCACAGGTTTGATAGGATTATTTTACAACAGCAAATGCCTTTTAGAAACCCTATTAGTGCATGTCTTCCAGATTGTTTTATTGTTGAAACATTAAAGCAATGCAACAGAGCCAAATGGACCAATAACATACCAGTATAGTTTGCTCATTGATGTTATCTCATAAAGCGATTCTGTTGGATCGTTGCCGTAATTGTCTATAGAATGTGTTTGTACTACAGTAACAGGTATCTAAATCTCTATCTATGTCCAACCTTCGAATAGAAAAAGTACATAATAACACCTTTGAAGTCATAGTTCCTACAGTACTTGTGAACTCGAGTCAAAGTGGTCATTATTTGCACTATGTTAATGAAAAACCATCAACTAAAAAGGTGGACGAAAGTGTAATTGCCTGAATTTATTAAAAAAATTAAACACATTATTACTTTGTATAACCTTGTGACGAAGATAACTTCGTCACTGTGGACTAACGGCTTCGGGCCTTGTATATTGCACATGTATTTTATTTTGAAAAGAGTTCCCCCTCCCGTTCTTTCTGTTACTCCTGATTATGTTCACCTGGTGCCCTGTGTTGTCTCCTCCCCCCCACCTGTGTCTAATTGCTCCCCCCCACCTGTGTCTAATTGCTCCCCCCTCACCTGTGTCTAATTGCTGATTAGTGGGTGTGTATTTAGGCTCTGTGTTTCCTGTTTGGTGAAGGCTGGTAGTGTGGGTGAGATCCTTGTGGCTGGTGACTGTGTTCACCTAGGCAGCAATATTGAGGCTGTGTATCCTGTACCACAGCGATGAATAAATGCCCACACCGGGTTATATTTGAATTCTCTGCCTCCTTGCTTGGTCGGGCCGCTCAACGGTCAGCCTCACAAACCTGTTAATTTATGTCAAAAGGTTATTAGGTAGCTGGTAACAGTTAACAATTTAAACAATTATGAAGTGCCTGAGGAGAGTTTACCTTTATCTCTGTTTCATAGATTTACAGAGCTGAAAATCCTTCTCTAGGATTCCCTCTGTCATTATCTCCAGCTTCACTTCGGCTGCTCTTGTTATTTTAGAAAGATATTCTAACAGCTGAAAGACAGTGACAATATATCTATGACACCCTTAATTGTCCATATACGGCTTTGTTGAGTACTCCATTCTGATTGGTCAATTTGGACATTCCACAGGTTGTTTATTTTTCGCTAAACAACAGCCCGCTGCTAAGGAGAACAGACTGTTGCTAAGTAGAACAGACTGTTGCTAAGGAGAAAAGATTGTTGCTAAGTAGACCAGACCGTTGCTAAGGAGAACAGACTGTTGCGAAGGAGAACAGCAAGTTGCTAAGGAGAACAGACCGTTGCTAAGTAGAACAGACTGTTGCTAAGGAGAACAGACCATTTCAAGAGAGAAGACTGTTGCTAAGGAGAAAAGACCGTTGCTAAAGAGAACAGACCGTTGCTAAAGAGAACAGACTATTGCTAAGGAGAACAGCAAGTTGCTAAGGAGAACAGACCGTTGCTAAGTAGAACAGACTGTTGCTAAGGAGAACAGACCATTTCTAAAGAGAAAAGACTGTTGCTAAGGAGAACAGACCATTGCTAAAGAGAGCAGACCATTGCTAAGGAGAACAGACCGTTACTAAGAGAGCAGACCGTTGCTAAGGAGAACAGACTGTTGCTAAGGAGAACAGACCATTGCTAAGGAGAAAATACCATTGCTAAGGAGAACAGACTGTTGCTAAGGAAAACAGACCATTGCTAAAGAGAATAGAGCGTTGCTGAAGAGAACAGACTATTGCTAAAGAGAGCAGACCGTTGCTAAGGAGAACAGCCCATTGCTAAGGAGGATTAAGGGACTACGTGCATTCATATCAGTCCGCAGAAAGAAGTCCGGTCAATTTAAAGTCAGCTGTGGTCAACAAACATTAGTTTTCTCCATCAGAAAATAATGTGGAATACTTTTTAAACGGGGATAACAAAGGGCACACAATAATAATAACTACCAAATGACAAATCCATGCTGTTATCATTTTTAGTTTCATAATTGAATTTACATTTAATTAAAAACGGTCACATGCTGGTGAGTGTGTGATCTTCAGGTTCAGTGAGGTGTTTCTGTGCTGTATCTTCAGCAGCTTGAATGCATTGTTCAGGCGATGTTACATCACTTCCTGCCCACCTCCTTCACTGGAGCCACAGATCAGTGTCACGCATTTCTGCAGAAACCTCGGTGGACATGTAAACTGGATTATGTAATTTGTTTTTATTACTCACAGAGAATGAAGAGCAACACGCAATAAAGCTGAAGATCAAAATGCTTACGCCTTCATCCCCTCGAGTTGTCTTTCTTCCCTCTTTGTTTTTATCCCCATCAGCCTTTCACTCATTAACACTTTTTATGATTTCATTGTCTCTCCTTTCATTTTTCAGGCCTTTTGGGACACATTTCAACTGGCCTCTTACTGTGACAGCTTTTAAAACCCACTTAGACCAGACAACCAGGAAGATTAAAGTGGACCTATTATGCTATATTGGAAAAATATATTGTAGGGCCATACCTATACAAAACATGTCTGTGAAGTTTTTTGCTTAAGATACCAAACAGATCCCCCATTGTAGTCATGCCTCATTCTGCTCAAACCCCTCTTTTGCAGCCCTGTTAGAGAAACGCGGATTTTGGGTCGTTAGCTTAAAAAAAAGAGGAGGCGGAGCTAATTCCTGATCAGAATTCTACCGGCGATAAAGTTAAATTCTGCTGTGATAAAAACGCCATCCTGTTCTAAACCACATCAAGGATTATTTATGAAACAGTATGGAGCTCAAATGCTTTATCACAAGGTGAGTTCTTTTTTTATTTCCTGCTTTTTAAACACATGTGCTCTCCAGTACAGGTTAGCTCTGAGTGTTAGCGAGGCTTGCTAATGTAATCAAAGACCAGATTATGTCTAAAACACGTCAGGCATTGTTTCTGATAGTAACTTTCTGTGGGTCCACCATCCGAAATTACGTCATATCGGCAGTAAATCTGTATCCGCTCGTTGTACCCCCGTTTTTAAAAGAGTTGGGTGCGGAGTAAAAGAGAAAGGGTTTTATTTGCTGACGCTGTGTGAGTTCCCTGACACACCGGGGACACATATTTATGTATAAAAGACATAAAAAAGTGCATTTTGCATGATAGGTCCCCTTTAAGTTGAGAATACCCACTCATCCAGACACTCGCACATCTGGTGAATCTGGTGAAGTGCACCGTACATAAGCCAGACATTACACAGGGTGAGAATACTAATACAAAATAAGGGAAACTGATTAACTAAAAACTCAGATCATGACACGCTTAACGAAAAGCCAAAGTCACGGCTAGTGTCAAAGGGATTACTGACTGTTCATTTAGATCTATTTTCCAAAAACTATTTACTGCCCTGTGCACAGCAGAAAACATGACCAGAAGAGGAGGAAAAGAGCATCGAGCACCTTGGGATTGTTCTCAAATATAAACAAAGTCAAAGTCAATAAGTTGCATTAGCATCATCGTATTGAAGCTGAACTAGGTCACAGTGTTTCCCAGGTTAATTATGGCTGAGCCCTGTCCAATATCTATTTGTGTCTGGCAGGCCTTTATGTGTCCAACGAGACTCGATGTGACATTTTCAAAAATCAATAACTTGGTGAGTCGGATATTTGTCTCAGAAGCGAGGCAGCTGACAGCTGCTCATGTAAATCTGTGAATCTTCACATCTGGACCGTCAGTGGTGCTGCTGACACTGAAGGCTTGCAGACATATGCAGAATATTAAGGCAACTGCCAGATGGGTGGAAAAATGAGTGGTGGACAAGTATAACCACATGCTGTCTCTCCTGTTGCAAGACATATCTGTTCTGTTTTTATAAGGTTCCTTAGGGAGGGAAATGACCCAGAAGAAGTGGCAGCCATGATGAAAGCTGCTCAAGTTCTCTAAATAATAGGAAAGTAGCTTCAATGCTTCCTTTGTTATCTCATTTAGCAGAGGATATACTGGACCGTGCTTTACCAAAGGAAAGGAGATCATTCCGTCCCACATTTCCATGCTGATACATTACATTACATTACATGTCATTTGTTAGACGCTTTTATCCAAAGCGTCTTACATACATTCAATACTGTGGACAATCCCCACAGGAGCAATTTGGGGTGAAGTGTCTCAGGGACACAACGACATGCTGACTGCAGTGGGACTCAAACTTGCTACCCCGTGATTCGAAGTCCAGCATACTCCCCACTGAGCCACAGCCACCCTGATGCAATATTTAAAGTGGAACAACATTTGTCCGTTCACAAAAAAAAACGATCATGACCGACAAACCAAGATCCTTTAAGTGCTTATTTAGCATTTTTATTCAAATGACACATCTTGCTAAAAGTGCTTAAATGCTTATGACTGTTGAAAAATCATCAAATAAAGTCAGCATTTCACAGTTTTTACTAAGTTAGATGGTGTTTCTTGAGCTTTGTTTCTTAATTAAACATGTTTGAATGTCCATATGCACAGTGAGAGACGCTTAGGCCAAACAAGTTATGGAAAAGTGGTTAGAAAAACAGAAAGGACCTCGTTTTTGGGGCAATTCCGCCTTAAAACGGTTCCCTCTTCTATGAGGTTTAGCCGAGCCATTTTACAATATTTCGGCCATAAAACTTGTTACATATCAGGGATGAGAAAATCCTTCGTCCTGCATCACAGGCAGATTTAATTCATCAGACAGTGACTCGACAACTGTGAGAACCCAATGGAGAATGACAAAGAAAATGGAAAAATGAATAAGTAAGCCCCATTCAAAATGCAGCACACATACATGCGCATACATAAGTGAAAACAAATTAAACTTAAACTAAATTAAGAAGAAAGGGGGGAACTACGAATGTATGTGTTTTTTTTTTTTCTCGTTTTTTTCTTCTGTCTTTATATACATGTATTGTGTATATGTGTATGTGTATATGTGGGTATACATATGTGAGTATATGGGTACGTGTATTATTGTTATTATTCTTTATTTCCTTATCTATTAATTTTCTTTTAATATTATCTTTTACATTACTTTATTTTTACCTATATATGTATCTATTTATTTACTTACTTTACTAGCTAGGACCGGGAGGGGAGGGGGGGAAAGGGAAAAATATTGACTGTATAAATGTAAACTCATTGTGCCTGACTCAATACAAAAAAATTAAAACAAATAAGTGAAAACAAAGTTTGGCACACTGGGGGAATTATTTCTTATTAATGTTAAACCTACTTTCTCATTGGACGGTTCCCACGAGACACCTCCTATTGTCCGTCCGTCATGCAGAACTTCCAGTTATAAAAGGTCTTCATCATGCACTGCAACCACAGTAAAACCTGCTCTGAGAACATCTCTAGTTGCTGATAAGAGGTTTGAATCAGTGCAGCTGCAGAAAGTACAATTCTCTGCTCAATGTTCCCTTCACGGCCCTCAACAGACCAAAACACCTTCTTTCTTTCAATGTGTTTTGTGCTAATTGAGGTATTTCTCAAGCTCCAGGTGGCTCACTGACATCAATAAATCGTTACCACAGACAAATAAAATGACTGCAAACAAACAACATTGTTTTCCTCGACATCATTTCTTGCATTGTGGATCAGAGGCTGAGGGTTTAAGTACTCAATTGCATTGTTCATACATAACACAAAGAGATGCAAGGAGTGAAATGCAGATGGGAAATATATCCTTTTCAGTAATCAGGCCGAAGAAAACATTGAAAACTTTCTAGGCGTTCCACTAGCTGTTTTCCCCTGCTTCAAATCTGTATGCAAACACATCATCTAACTTTAAGCAATAAAGTGAGTTAAAACATTTCCCAATATGATGATATGTTCATTTAAATGCTGTGAGTGCACTTAAAAACTGCCAAATATTCACAACCCTCAAGAACTGTGACTTTTACTTTTTTCAAAACGAATACACAACAAAGCATTTCAAAAAAAGGCATCACTCACCTCTATGAGTTTGCGCTCGTAGCTGGCGGCCAGCTCCTCGATGTCCTCCATGGATTTATTCTGCGGGACGGGGGCCTGCTCTTCACTCGACTGCAACACACACAGAGCTGCAGACACACAAAGACAAAAGAGACAGCCCGTTTACTCAGACGTAGATACTGTGACAAGTTGATAGCACACACAGCGGGGAACAACTCTTCTGACAACCAATTATAAACGCTGCGTTTCTGCCAATTATGCTTTCCTCTGTAGCGCGATGTGTCACCGCTGTTTGAGGCTTTTGTTCCAGCTGCGAGGAAAACAATGCACAGGTAGCCGCAGATCTATATAATAAACACATTACCAGCCGAGGCAAGAGCCAGGGATTTCCATTTTATTTAATTATTGTCACACATTCAAGAGTGAGTCACGCACGAAGAAGAAGAAAAACTCTCGCAGTCAGAACGACACCTGTGTGCACACAAATACAAACACTATTCCTTTTATTAGAAAACTATTTTGTCAAAATGATACACTCCCCTATTCGTTGCTTATTGTTTCTTTCCACTACTGCAGGGCAAAGCTCCACTTCTGAGGCCGTAAACATGAACTAATCAGGTTCCCACACAAGTCGGAGTTATCTGTCTTTGTGGTGCTTGGGAAACTGTTTTTTTCACCTCAGCGAAAAGCAAATGAACGCTCTCTTCCAGCGTGCTGCAACACCTAGAGCAGGGATGGGCTACTTGGATGGTGGTGGGGGCCACATAATGTATGCATGCCCGGCGCCGTGGGAGGGCCAGGGAGGGCCAGTGCCTCCCATTTGACATTCCTGCCCTCCCCCAATAAACACGTTTTTTTATAATTTATAACAATTAAAAAATATATATATTTTATTTTTTTAATTATAAATAAACTGTGAACTTTTATGCTACGATGTCAGATGTCAGAACAAAAAAAAAAAATCGCAGGCGCCATGCTACGTCAAATAAATGCATGTGTCTGTTGTGATTTGTGATTCGTCCCCATATAGACCAATCACAGCGTCACACTCTGCCGCCTATTCTGGATTTGTTTATTGTGCATTCTGTAGACTCCCATTTCTGTTTGCATTACAAAATGGACATCAGAAATTGGCTCCAAAGGTCTAAGGATTTATTAAAACGAAATAGCGATGAAAGAACTGCAGCCGATGCAGCTGCTGGCGACCCTGCACCTGCCGTTGCAGCAGCACGCCTTAATGTCACAAGCTTGACCTTGGCAAACCCCGGGGCTGAGTTAGCGATGATCTTGGGGTTAATAAACCCAAGCAGGTGAAGCTGGATCGTTATCCAGGGAGATTGTTTTCAGGAAAGAAGCGCACTTTTGCCGCTGCATGGTACACAACAGACCACGGCTTGAAGAGTTGTTAAAAGCAGACGCAGCCTTTTGTTTCCCCTGTAGACACTTTAAAGTCAATACGTCTTCATCTGATGCGGCTTTTACTGTCAAAGGTTTTTGCGACTGGAAACACGCATTACAGACTGATAAAGGACTGCTAAGGCATGCCGCATCAAAAGAACACATTTCATGTGAGAGTTTGTGGAGAGAGAGAGAGAGATACGCGAGGAAACAAATAAGGAAATGAGTACTTTGGTGCAGATCAGCTGCACGGAGCCGTTATTACGTGTCAGCTGTCGTTGATATTAAAGCTGTTTTAGCTGTCAACCAACTCCCTCTCAGAGGTGACTCGATTCACTCCACAGCATGTCCGAGTGCAGTGCATAGGAGAATAAACCATGCCCAAGGCGGGCTAAACAGCTCAACGTCTCCGTCTCTACTATTTCTCTCCGAGTGCAGCGATGAGGAAGCTGCCATCTTTAACCAGTGTGCCTTGCTCGTGATTTACCAGTGTCTGTGCTGCCACGCACACAATGTTTCAAAGTGGTTGCTACGTTGACCTTTATTTGTGTACTGTATGTTTGCGATAAGTGTGCGTCTTTACGCAATGCTGTTGGCCTTGCTGTTTGATATATATTGTGCCGCAGGCCCGCAGCAGGTGACGGTTTTGTGTGCCCTCCCATGAAAATCATATGCCCTCCCTTTAGATTTGTTCTGGCGCCGGGTCTGAATGTATGTACTGGCCACCAGGGGGCCGCAGATTCACTTGGAACACACACACACACACACACACACACACACACACACACACACACACACACACACACACATTCCATGTATTGTATGTAATTATTAACAAATTAAGTCTGACATCTTCATTGACATTTTACAATCTTTCAGGGAACATCCTCTAAGCTCACTAAACAAATATCAGTTCACAGAAATGCAGTGGCGAACCGTGTCTATCACAACTGGACCTTCTGGAGACACACACACCCCCCGCCGCCGCCCCCCCTCCGCGGCATTATAATGTCCGTATTTTCACTGAATTGTCGTCTTGAAAACGGTACTCACAACAATGCCGCAACAACGTCACCTGTTGCACTTTCCATTTCCACGTTAAAAACAATAAAACGGCATGAATTGCTTCGTCGCATTCATAGATCCTCTGCCTCGAGCCAGTTAACTAGCGGGCCTTCTAGAATACCCTGGAACCGAGGGGAACTCTGGAAGAACACGCCCATTGGCTACAAATCAATGTATGATTGGTTGATCAAACTGTCAGTCCAAACGTACGCTCTCATTCAGTGCAACGGCCAGGGCATTCGATCAAGGATGTAGAATACCTTGTTGAAGGATATTCTACCCAGAGACCCAGAACAAGATCTGATTGGTTGCTTTCTTTTCTAACACAAAACCACTGAAATGCGTAGTGCATGGTCCGAGAAGGACAAGTAAATCAACGTAACACTGTAATATTACAGATCAACAACACAGATACCATTCTCATTTATTCATTTTATTACATTTTTTTTACATTTTATTTATATAATTAAATCGATTTTTTGTTTGTTTCATCTGAGTGTTCCAGGGTATTCTCTGAATACCTTGAAGGCCCTGACGGTTCGCCACTGCAGAAATGTTATTTTTAAAGTGGCATGTTTGTATTGAACAGGTTATTAAACAGTGGAATAAAACTATTTTATACTATTGGAAAGCACGGAAAATGTGTGTTAAACATTAAGATGACATAAACATGAAGTCATGAACCCTAACCCAGACATTAGTTGTCTAACTTGAGCCTAAGACACTTGTAGCCTGTCTCTGCTGACGCCCAATAAGGGGAGTGTCCACACAGACACCTGTCAACCCGCACTCTGCTGTTCCTCAGCGTCGCTCCCCCTCCCTCCCGCTGAAATTCTGAATGAAGAGCGTATAGTAATCATAGATAACACTGCAGGGTCCGTGACAGTTTGTTTTCATCTGATTTCAAATAAACAAAGTCTTGGTTTTTAGAATATTAAACTTGTTTCGCCCAGGCATGACAACAGCCGGTGTTTCTTGTGAGTGTTTCCCGGGAAACAAACACAATACACACAAACGCGTCACCGATTATTTTTGCGGTATTTGGCTGCCGAACGAACGGTATTTTTAAAATGAATTACGTTGTTTATAAATTAATCTGAGGGCCGCCATTTGCCCATCCCTGACCTGGACAAACACACTGAGGCTAGAGACAGGAAGCGAGAGGAGAAGTAAAGTAGAGACAGAAATCCAGCGTGACCAAAGGCTGCACAGAGCTCAGATAAAAGTGTGACGATGGCAACTCAGGGAAGAGTTTTGGAATACAGCTGGACCCTGATTAAATAAAAGTGAAACCCAAGCAACTGTGAGAAAGTCTAGACGGAGCGAGCAGGTATCGATAGAGGAGGCTCAGTGTAGCTCCAAACAGACGGGACAGCAGGGCGAAAGCTGCTGAGAAGGAATCAATAGCAGGTACAGGTAGAGAAATAAGAGCACTGTGGGATCAAGTCAGCCAATGGACTGAGGAAACACACACACACACAGACACACGCACACACACACACACACACAGACAAAATGCACTCTTCAGTATATATGCATTCTCAGATTGATAGATTTGCTTCCTGGAGAGACTTTGTGGACGTTCATAGCATGTGAATTCACTTTGAAATACACCCGAAATAAATAACATACCCAAATAAGTTCAGTTCTATGATCGTATGAGATGAGGAAAAAGCTGAATATCTTCACATTCAGCTTTTTTATTTGACTGATTGAAGAAAAATGCTACACAAATGTCCGTATGAATACAAAATCCAGACAAGATTTTGATCAGAAACTTAAAGGTTGCAGACACAAAAGCTTCACACACATATAGAAGATTGCTCACACACACACACACACACACACACACACACACACACACACACACACACACACACACACACACACACACACACACACACACACACACACACACACACACACACACACACACACACACACACACACACACACACACACACACACACACACACACACACACACACACACACACACACACACACACACACACACACACACACACACACACACACACACACACACACACACACACACACACACACACGATGTACTTTGCAGTGAGATATGACTCCACACAGGTAGGTCTCTTTAGGTAAGTCTCTAGGAAATAAATGAAGGTACATACTGTATGTAATTTGCTCTACTAATTCCTCACGTGGGTGAAAGCCTTCATAAAAAGACAAGTTGTTGTTTTTGCGCTCAGAAGACTTAAAACACCAAAGAGTTAACGGAACAATAGAGAAGATATTTACTGACCTTGTCAGAAAAGAAGGCTTACTTAGTCCGTTTGATTGTTATTATATTAAGAAAATCATAATATTGACAAAGATTTGAATTAAAAGTCCATAAAAACAACACTCGTAATCTACTCTAAATGTATTCAAATCGCTTGCTTTACACAACTTTCCTGCTGTTATTGTGTTCACAGTTCATGAGTTGTTATGTGTTGTTATTATTATGCACTGAATATTATATGAAATAACCATTAAATGTGTCACTTAGTCATGGGTCATCAGTTTAGTCGATGATAGAAAAGGGTTCCCTTAAGGGAAATCGATGGGATCACATACGTGTGTGTGTGTGTGTGTGTGTGTGTGTGTGTGTGTGTGTGTGTGTGTGTGTGTGTGTGTGTGTGTGTGTGTGTGTGTGTGTGTGTGTGTGTGTGTGTGTGTGTGTGTGTGTGTGTGTGTGTGTGTGTGTGTGTGTGAGTCACTGTCCCATTCCTCAGTCTGTGTCCCCCTGGTTTTCACCTGAGTGTGTGTTTTCTCCAGAGACACCTCTCTGATGATCAGTGTGTGAGATAATGAGCCACTTTAGTGGGGAAGTCCACTGAGACTCACACACACACACACACACACACACACACACACACACACACACACACACACACACACTCTCACACACACACACACCATATATTCCCACACGGAGGGGAATTTCCTAGAAATTGGCCTAAATGTTCAAATGTTTCCATCCCGAAAACATTACAGCTACAGATGTATTCTTCCTTTACAATCTGATAAACGTTCTACCCTCGTCTCATGTTAATATCATGGATAAACGTGGTTCATTTGTTATTTCTAACAATGTTTTATACAACAAATTATCTATTAAGGTTTTTTGAATTAGGCAATAAAAGTCTGCTTGATCTGTTTACGGAATCAAAACAAAAAAAAAGCGTTCAATCCAATGATTCATCAGGTAAACTGAGACAACACTTTCATTAAATCAACTTTGAATTCTCCCATAAATTGTGATTTCTTCTACAGTTGGGATAAAAGTGATGATTTTGAGTTTATTATCCCTTTCTTTCCTGGAGAGAAAACAGTATTGACGGCAGTAAGAAGGTTTTTCTTGAAAGGCTGAACGCCAACTCATATGGATTGCCAAAGCCTACGCCTGGAACAGAAAAATATCAAATATTGGCGTGATGTTTTACGCTTAACCATTTCAATGAGCAAAATGGAGTTTGTTGACATTTAAAATGTTAGTTTTACTCAAGATGTAGAAATAGATGAAACACTCTTAATTACAGGAGGGACATTAACAGTGTTGGGGACAGTGAGGGTGAGACATAAGTGTTAAATTACATTAAATAAGTACACACACAAGGTAGCTTAGATAGGTAGCTGTACTTTAAGAATGAAGTGGAACAAGCAGCATGTAAACAAGGCATTGCACGTGTCAGAAATCAAATGAACATTTATGCATAATAACTATACAAAAATAACAAAACAGTAAATGATAAAGTATTTAAGTATCAGCCAGTAGTAAATAGTAAACGTAGTTATTGCAGGGAGATATTTTAAAAGTGTTGTTCTGTAGTAAGTGCTGCTAAAATTATAATTATAATATAGTACATTTACTCGAGTGCTGTACTTAAGAACAGTACAACCTCACCGTGGCCGTAAAGACCGTGAGAAGACGGTCCAGAATGTGCACCACAGAAGGGACATTTACAAGGGGACAGTGAGGGTGGGACATAAAAGGTATTAAATAAAGAAGCAAGCACACGTTTACAGTCCCAATATGTTTTAAATGAACAAAATGTGCTTTTTCTTGTAACGAACAAACAGCTAAAACATCAACAAGGGACTCTGCCAGTTAATCAGGTCTTTGTCCAATCATCCTACGCTTCTCCTTCCTCCTTTCCTTTCTTCCAACACTGATAATGATCTAAAGTCCACACAGCTGATCCTCCTCAGACCACAGGAGACCCTCACAGGACGGATACAGACTCAAGTTGAGTGAAATGGGTTTAAAGAGGCACAAAAGCAACAATGTTCATCAATACTGGAAATACCAATGAACAAATCGTTACTGTTTGAGAGAGAGAGCTCTATCACAGCTGGTAATTGGGACTTCCTATCAATCCTCCACAGTTCTGTTGTTGCTACTTGCAGTCGGGATGCAGACTGATATCGGCATGTCAGCGCTATTGGAAGATAAGGGATTTCAAATTAAATATCGGACAGAAGTGAAAATGTCCTCCAATTATAAATGGGTGGTAAAACACTGGTAATCCAAGGGTTTTAAAGTAGGACGGATGTTTCTGTTTTGTTTGGAAAGTGATTGGGCGCTTTCACACCGCAGTACTTTTCCCACAAAGGTTCATGAGAACTTAGTTCATGAGAACTCTTTAGTTCTCATGAACTAAGTACAGATTGCGTTCACACCGGAATAAGTCCCTGAGGGAGGATTAGGCAAATGAAGCCGCTGACGTCACTTCTTCTTCTTCTGCTTTGGGTTTACTGGCAGGCCGCATACCACTTCACGGCGTATACTGCCGCCCAAAGTCCCCGGCAGGAAGTCCCCGGAGTTGGGGACTGGCTTCAGTAGAAGCTGCTGGGACTCCCAGCAGCTTCTACTGAAGCCTTCCGAGTAAATCGCCAGAACGCTGACACCTCCTCATCTCCACCGCTCCCATGTTTTATTTTGTGTTGCCATAAGTTAGTCTCTCTGCGTTTGTGCGCTGGGCTAATGCTAATAAGAGGATAATAAAATGGCGGCTTCACAAAACTTTTTGGGAGTTTTACGGGGCGTGGTTTGCAATCCGCCCAGCCAATCAGACATAGGAACCTTTTTCTCCCACGAAAGTCCCTGCTCTCTAGCAGGGACAGAAAAGGGGATAAAAAGGTTCTGATTAACTCATTTTAGTTCCGGATTGTTTTGGTGTGAACGCGACATTTCGGAACTATATCGGAACTAAAGTGGGAAAAGTACTGCGGTGTGAACGCGCCTATTGAGAACCTTCTGAATGCATGGTGTTTAATGTCTGCCAGTGGGCTATGAATAAAAACAGCAGGAGTATTAGATTAATTTTGATTAATTAGACTTTATTGATGCAATTTTAGGATTATTTTAAATTAAATGTTAGAAAATGTTTTAATTGATTTCATTTTTGTATCAATGCTAAAGCCCCTTCATGAGAAACTTGATGTTTTTCTACAATTAGTTTGCAAATGGGAAGAAATATGTGCGTATATTGGCTAAAATTGGTTGGAAAATATCATAAAAATCTGCAAGAATCCCTACATTTTTAAAGAATTTCTTATTTTGAACAGTTCATCCTTCTTGCAAAATATGGGTTTGCAAAACAGATCAATCCAGATTCACCTTCACGTAAACGTTCATATATTTGGTGTTGTTTTTTGTTGTTTTGTTTCTTTCCGTTAACCGTCAAGTGAGAAATAAGCATTTTTTGTGTTTCTCTTAGTATCCTAAGATACTGTTATGTTTGGCTGTGAACATTCTTTTATTATGAAGGGCAGACCATCTATTTGTATTTATTTAGGTTTTTTTTAAAAGGGGCAGGTCATATAATATTTTATTCTTCTCCCTGCTCCTTTTCGCTCAATGGTGTTTTGGTAGAGACGTGTTTCATTTGGTTTTGCGTACCATGAGCGGGACAAATAAAAATGAAATGAAATATAAAAGGTTTGATTGTGTCCTGCTCAAAAACCGAAGAAAGGCAGGAACAAAGAAAGCCTCACATTAGGGGAACACTTCGAACCCTCTCAGTGAAATCAAGTGAAACCTTTAATATCTTCTCCAAAGCTTAGACTGGAGATGATAATGTCAGAGGGCAGGAGGGGGGGGCAGAGGCTGAGAGATGTGAGCGGTGCTGCTCCGTCCGTTAGTAGGAGGAAACGTGGCGGTGAATATATTTTGAAATGCAAGTGTTTATTATTTCTGAATCTGCTGGTAGGCTTTGAAGAAAAACTGTAGGAGTTTTAGTTTGGAGTAGATTAGATAAGACAGACTTTAACGATCCCAATTGTATTGACTTTTGTTATTTCATTAATGCTAATGCCACATCAAAAGAAACGTGATGTGTGGGGCGAGAGCGTCCATGAGCAGAGGAAACGTGGCGGTGCATCGGAGACCCTGAACGCACCGCGGCCTGAGAACAAACATCCTGTTAAATAAAACATGTGCATGGTGCCATGGTGCATCTCATGCAGCGGAGGCACACACCCACGGCTCACTGTGAAATTGGGGCTCTTCTGAATCTCCTCTTCCATATCTGATCTGCTTATGAAATCGCTGCTAGCTCCTGATTCCCATGCTTTGTTCTTTTTGTGCCCCTAACTTCCACCCAAACGTGTCCTTGTTTCCTCCGCTGTGGAGTATTGATTTCTTTTTATCCTTTGTTGCTTTGACTCGCAACCTTCATTCATCGTCTTCCTTCATACCTACTCTACCTCTGATACTTCCTCCCTCCTTACCCATTCCTCCCCCCCCTCCTCATTGTCTCCCTCTCATCTCTACTCTTAATGATTTTTGTTCACTCTTATCAATCTTTCAGTGCCATTCAATTGAACTTGGCAGCACTCTCTCTGCACTGTGGAGTCCCTCGCCGCTAATCAAGCAAAGTGTGAAGGCCAGCAACTTTACAGCAGAAATATCAATGAACACATGCATAAAAACATGTTTCACACACACACACACACACACACACACACACACCACACACACACACACACACACACACACACACACACATGCAGATCAAAGCAAATTGAGGCTCAAGATCCAAAATCACGAGGGAAGAAAAATGGCTTGCTACGCTAACAAAAGCATGCATTCCCTTCAATTTTTCGAACACACACACACACCCCCACCCACCCACATACAGAGTTAATCATGCAGTCAGGCTGTACTCTGTTGATGGGATGGCGAGGGAGCAGGCAGCTGACTGAGTTAATTAACGAGTGCTAATCAAAAGCAATCTTCTTTCATTTTCTAATCGTTCATAGCTCATTCCTGGCGTTCCCCTTCAGATTACAGACGCCTTTGTGCATCAGCTCGTGTGTGTGTGTGTGTGTGTGTGTCTGTGTCTGTGTGTGTGTGTGTGTGTGTGTGTGTGTGTGTGTGTGTGTGTGTGTGTGTGTGTGTGTGTGTGTGTGTGTGTGTGTGTGTCTGTGTGTGTCTGTGTGTGTGTGTGTGTGTGTGTGTGTGTGTGTGTGTGTGTGTGTGTGTGTGTGTGTGTGTGTGTGTGTGTGTGTGTGTGTGTGTGTGTGTGGAAATCAAGCCGACACACTGCTGTCACATGGGACAAACATGTGTTCATTCACACACCCGCAGTGATGGGACTCTTAAGGGGCTCTATTATCATTTTGAAGTTTTCCCTTTCCTATATTGTATGTTATTTAGGTTTGTGTGCATGTAAATGGTCTGCAAAGGCAAACATCCCTAAGTTTCTCTTTAAGTAAAAATCTTTATTTTACTAATTCTTCTTCCACCTCTGCACACACGTGCGGCAGGGAGTGTTGAAATCACTCTCCTCCTGGCTCTGATGGCTCCAATCAGGAGGAGCTCGGTGCTGGCCTGCTGATCACAGCTGAGAACCACACACACACACACACACACACACACACACACACACACACACACCCACCCACACCCACACACCCCCACACCCACACCCACACACCCCCACACACACACACACACACCCCCACACACACACACACACACACACACACACACACACACACACACACACACCCACCCACCCACACCCACACACCCCCACACCCACACCCACACACCCCCACACACCACACACACACACACACACAGTTGCTATTTCACACCCGTCTGCAGCCCTCTGAAGATGTCGGAGGAGGCATGAAAGACATGAAGACACCGGGGAAACACGTGTGAAGGTGTGAAGAATACCAAGAAATGTGAACAAATGAAAGAATTAAGGGTAAAGTTTGGGACTTCAAATTTGAAATCTACATTTGAATGCTGCGCAGCGTTTTTATTTGTCTATATTTATTCCTTTTTAAACCTGCTTATTTTGCACAGCTGTAGATAGATATGAGAATTATATTCTAGTGGTGGTTGTGTATGATTCCTTGTGTGATTCAAATTGAAGATTTCCAATAACTCCAAAGTGTTGTAAAGTCAAAAATATTTTTTTAAAGATTGATGTTTTCATATCTAATGAAAAAGTATGCTCCGATTCATAGTGTTTGATCCGAATTGATGATTTCCAATAAGCGTTGGACAGTCCTGAAGCCAACTCAAATATATATTTTTTAAAAGATTGAATCATTTTCCAAAAGTCTTAACATCTTTGTATCTATTGAGATATTATGCTGTGAAGCATGTTGTGGCATTTAGCATTTCAAAGACTTGTTCCTGTGGTTCAAAGACCTCTTGTTACACAAAAATGAACAATGGCGAGATATGTTAATAAAATTAAGTTAAAAAACGATTGTTTTAGGGTGCTATGGTAGCTCAGTGGGCAGCCCATGGGTCTCACTTTGGTTATTTTTCATTTCCTTGCTCCTCGGGCTCGGTATCAGCGGAAGTTGATTTGTCTGCGCCATCTTGAGTACCGTCTCAGTGGCCTTATTTTTGCCGGAGGATCGAGGAGCGATAATCGAGTAACTACCAGACCATCCTCCGGTGAAATCCTCAGACACTCGCCCCGCCCCCTTACTGCGTATCGCTCACTGATTGGACGATGCAGCGCATGCACTGATCTGGCTGCTGTCAGACGATCAGCTGTGCGGCGTCATCACAAACGGACGTCGCTTCACGTGACGCTCCGGAGGAAACGACGTCCTATTGCTCTTAAAACTAATTTCCCCGCTTCTCGTGGTTTCCTTGCATCTCTCCATGCTTCCCTGGTGGGAGGGACTAGTCGCAGGGAAACAACGCAAGTGAGGGACGCAAGGAATCCATTTAACCGAAGTGAGATGCAGCCCATGTGTGAGTCTTCTTAGCAAGGGTCCAGGGGTTTGAATCCCTACTGTTGCAAAATAGCCAAAAAAAGCGTACACACACACACACACAAAACCTTTCATTTGAAGAGTGCTCTCTGTGCTCTGTTCTTGGAAGTGTCCGGAATAGCTCGAATCAGAGCAGAACCACAGCCATGCGCCACCCATCAGGATCAAACCACCGCTCTCAGCCCCAAAAAAAAGGTGAAAAGTGGTTGAAAGCATTCCTCTCCTGCCCTCAAATATCCTTTTTCCCCACCACACACAGGGTCAGATCATGTCCCAGCCCTTTGAATTTGTTCTTCCTGGAAATGTCATGATTTTGACTGTAGCTGGAGCCGCTCTCAAACACAATGTCTCGTTAGCGCCAGAGCACCAGCTGATGGCCGAGATATTAAGGTGTGAAATCAGCCGTGGGCAGATGGTCAGGAATACTAATGGACAAACATTTCCTATTTACCAGAAATGAATAGTAACAAGACGAGATTAAAAGATGAATCATGCAGAAAATAAAACACTGATGGTATTTGTTACACTTAATCAGAATGAGTTGATGATAACTTGGGCACAGGAGTATTGGAGTGTGTTGAAGTGTGTGTGTTGAAGTGTGTTCACAAAAACCTATATAACACACTAAAGGAAAAAGCTAAAGAGCACAATAATACCCAAATGCTGGTGGAAAAAGTAATTTAAATTCATTATTCGCTTACATTTACTGCATAAATTGTAATAGTATGTGAGATAAAGTCAATTCAAAGTGAGTGATATACATTTGTGTATTATAAAAGTGATAAAAAAATAGGAGAAGTTTGAAAAAAATGTCTTATTATTTGGGAAACTAAGACATCAAGGTTCTTGTGTGTGTGTGTGTGTGTGTGTGTGTGTGTGTGTGTGTGTGTGTGTGTGTGTGTGTGTGTGTGTGTGTGTGTGTGTGTGTGTGTGTGTGTGTGTGTGTGTGTGTGTGTGTGTGTGTGTGGGTGTGGCCTAGCATTACTATCCTTGTGGGGACCTAAATCTGTTTACACAGTCACATGTGGGGACTGGCTTCCCTTATGGGGACAAAATGGAGGTCCCCATGAGGGGAATCATTAATTTTAGGGTGAAGACTTGGTAAGGGTTAGGCATGTGTTGGTTATGGTTACGGTTAGGATAAGTCTCCAGGAAATGCATGTAAGTAAATGTAATGTCCCCTGAAGTGATGTATACATGGTGTGTGTGTGTGTGTATGTGTATGTGTATGTGTATGTGTGTGTGTGTGTGTGTGTGTGTGTGTGTGTGTATAATTGTCCATATGCATCACTGAAACACATACTCTTATGATACTAACAGCGACACATGCTCACTGTAATCTAATTGCTGTCCTCACTCTGATTATGTGAATTCAAGTTTAAGCCTTTCCTATAAATATGTATTAAATCATTCCACTACACATAATCCGAATATTGATCCTCTTCCACCGACATGAGCACCATCACGTCTCTTTGGCAGCGCTCAGTGCAGCAGCTGTACTCTGTAACCTCGCAGAGAGTTTATGTAACGCTGAGAGGTGCGAGGGCCGAACTGAAGGCTGAGCACTTCAGATCGGAGCAGATGATGAAATGAAACTTTAATAATCCCTGTGGGGAAACTGGGTCACAGCCGAAGGGAAGACAAGAAGGGAGAATATGGAGATAAAACATGTAATTACAACCAGAAAACTGTATCGAGGGTAAAGCACAGGATTACATGTAACGGGATTACGCTATCAGGAGTAGGGATGGGTATCGTCTGAAATGAATCGATCCGATTCCGGTTCTGCTTATCGATTCCGGTTCTAATCGATTCCCCGTTTCGATTCCAAAATTGTAAAAGAAAGTTGTCAAACGTTTAGATAACAAAAATATCTTTATTCTTTTACGCTTTAACTGACATTTTTACAAATAAAAAATATACATGCAATACAAATGTATTACACAATAGCTGTGCTTTATTTTAACTGAGCCTGTGGCGAGCTATTAGCAGGCATTACACTGTGCCTCGTCTTTTTCTTTTTTAGTGTAGTGGAGCCTCACTTCAGAGCGTTTACCGCGACCCATCTTTGGTGTTATGAAGTGACTGAGCTCGTGAACTGTCTACGGGAGGGCGGGGGAGCCTCGCTGCGGGGCAACTGTGGACCTCTGTCGCCTGTCAGCGCAACTTACATGATGCCGTTTAAAAAAATGAAGGGCGGTGCCGGCCGTCAGCGAACCGAGCCGGCCGTCAACGAACGGACAGCTGACGACCGGCTGTCTGTGATTCTCCAGAACACACAGATGGCCAGTCCGCCATTACCCTGTATTCCACCGGGTCGCCGCGGCGCAGACGGACCCGGTGGAATACAGGGTCTACCGCGTTTAGGAACTGTTAAGCAGAACCGAAATTGTGTATTTTGTATGGGTACCCGGCTTTTTCTTATCGGTTCTCATCTGGAACCAAGTCTCGGTTCCCAACCCTAATTAGGAGACACAAAAACGTAACTGTATTCCCGTGCAGTTACTTAAGAAAGAGACAGATTTCTGGACGCTAGTAGGATTACAATGTTACTAAACAAATAGGAAAGGGTGTCTGATATTATTATTATTTCAATATGATCTAAATTCAAAGGGCCACATATTTTATTGATATCTGCCCAAAAGTGATATTTTAAGACAAAAAGTCAAAACTTCCCATGTGGTCCTAATCCTCTTCTGTACAACAATCATACAAGTGGTGGCAAGTAAAAATCAAAGAGGAAATACTGAAAAGTCAAACTTTTTCATTCAAGATTCAACTGATTAAAGATTAAAATACATATATATATATATATATATATATTGTGTGTGCATGTAAATGATCTGCAAAGACTCAAATCATAAAGTTCCCTCTCACACAATGAGCATAACAAATACTCAGGAGGAAAGAAACACTGTGGGGGGGTTTGTAATTAAATCTGGGTTTTAAAGTCTCCACCTTGAGCACCCTTTTCAACAAACAGGTAACAGTTAGTAACGCAGCTTTAAGAGATTATCGCTTCTTATCCTGGCACAAAGTCGGGGTAGAATGTATTTTATCTGCGTGCATTAAGAAGATTGATGTCCCGCTAACGCTTTGCTTCATTTGTTTTGTTGCCTTTCTACCTTCTGTCAGAGTATCCTAAAGCGTCCGTCTCTGCAAACTGAAGGGGGGGAGAGACGTGTGATCAGGTGTGTGTTTTGAGGAGGGGGAGAGGGGGGAGAAAACCTAATTATTCCTGTGATCAAAGCAATTATTGGAGGGATAAAAAAAATGAGGCTCTGACCTAAAAACGTCTCAGCCGGAAAAGCTGCACAGCTCAATCTGCTGCAACATGAATGGAGTTATCAAACACTCACTCAGCGCTCGCCTGTATGTTCATACGTGACACATTTATTAGCAGGATAATGCAAAACGTGAAGCACTGTACTTAAACTCACCAATTGATTACAAAGTGGCTCACAACATGTGCCATTTGAAGTGGTTTAAAAAGTACTTACATTTAGTTATGCATGAAGTATTATAAGCACATAAACGTGTGCATTAACTTCCCGCGTTGCTGACATTTTCCTGGTGTTGATAGCGAAGGGGGAATCTTCAGCTTTCACATGTACAGTAAGTCATTTGTTATTCATACAGAGTACACCTCATGTATATTAACGTCCTTACTCTGCGGTGATGATTTACACGAGGGAGATATACTCTGCAGTGTTACACAGGTGCCGTTTCAAGTTTCAGGAGTTGTGTTCCAGTTGGATTGATGTATTAGGTCGTTATTGTGTACGAACTATAGAAGAATTCAGTTTTTTCCACAGCGATTCATTGAAATACCTCCTGTCAGAGAATATTTTAATCCGATCTCTTTGTGTCTTGAGTTTCTCAGCTATTCTGAGAAACTGTTCATTTACAAACATATGCTTTTCGTTAAGTCACATATGCTCCTGCCTGTAATGTGAGAAGGACACAGGTCAAGAGGTCCTCTAGGTCCTCTAGGAAAGGCGGACTTTTTAGGTTCCTCCTTTGAGGATATAGATCTATGTTTCTACCCTTTGTCTTTAGAGTGTTGCTTGGTGGCTCACATGAAAGTGTGATATACTTTGTGATCTCTCCTGCCGTATTCTACTCTCAATAAATAACAGTGTTTGACTAAAGCCGCTCCAGCTTCCATCCTTTCCTGAGCCTTGGGCTCTGCATTGCTGCACAGAAGTTTCACTCACACCTCCCACACAGGAGTGTTCTTCACTTGATTTGACACCAGGTTGGAGAGGAGGTAGAAAAAACCAAAATGTTTGGGTTTCAACACGTGGTTATTGTGTCGTTTTCTAAGTTTTGTTTGATATTGAAATGCATTCTCGTTGTGTGTTGTCTTGTTTTACTTCCTGTTGTGTTTAGCTTTCCCGCCTTGACTGTGATCACCTGCTGCCCTTGTGTTTTTGCTTGCTTTCTCCAGCTGTGTTAGTGTGTGTTTATGCCTGTCTTCCCTTGTGTTATCTGTCAGTTCATCGTCAATGTTCCCAACGGTTTGATTCGGGTTCCCTGGGTGCGGTCCTCACTTCGGTTATTTTTCATTTCCTCGGGCTCGATATGAGCGGAAGTTGATTTGTCTGCGCCATCTTGAGTACCGTCCCAGTGGCCTTAATTGTGACGGAGGACCGAGGATCGAGGAGCTACCAGACCATCCTCCGGTGAAATCCTCAGACACTCGCCCCGCCCCCTTACTGTGTATCGCTCACCGATTGGACGATGCAGCGCATGCACTGATCTGGCTGCTGTCAGACGATCAGCTGTGCGGCGTCATCACAAACGGACGTCGCTTCATGTGACGCTTCGGAGGAAAGGACATCCCATTGCTCTTAAAACTAATTTCCCCGCTTCTCGTGGTTTCCTTGCGTCTCTCTATGCTTCCCTGGTGGGAGGGACTAGTCGCAGGGAAACGACGCAAATGAGGGACGCAAGGAATCCATTTAACCGAAGTGAGATGCAGCTCCAGTCTCCTTCTTAGTCTGGGTTTTCCTTGTGTTCCCTCCAGTCTTTCCAGTTTGTTCTTCGTTTAGTTTTGCTACTTTCCTTTTGCTCCTTTAGTGTTTGTACCAGCTTTAATTTTAGTATACCTGCCTCCCCTCTTTTATCCTGCATTTGGGTCCTGATTTCTGTACCCCTGTGATATATTGTCAATTTTTGTTGGAGGTGTAAATGAAAACAGGTACTTTTGACTTATGAAGAGCGGAAATGCTCTTGTGTACTCTAGTAGTGCTCAACTTAGCACAATGAACAACAATACAAACCTTAACCAACACTGGTGAGAGAGACACCAGAGAAAAATGAGGAAGTCATCTACTGACATATTGTAAATAATGTTTTCCCACATTTAGCAAACCTGCGGTCATATGTCAGGCAATAAAAAAAAAAAGCATTCAATAATTAAACTGATGTGGCTTCATTAGCATAGAGCAGTGGTTTTCAAACTGTGGGGTGCGACCCCCGGTGGGTCACGGAGGTACTGCAGGGGGGTCGCAGGAAGATTTTTTTATTTTATTATTTTCTCCTTTTAGCTTTGTGAAGCACCTTGAGATGACGTTGTTTTTAAAGTGCAGCTATATCCATCAAATGTATTATTATTATTATTATTCAATTGTAAACAAACACTGCTCGAAAATATCTCATTGGTCAGAGAGCTGTGGGCATAATGCTGCCTTTTGCAACATCCTACTTGTGTGAATAGGCTTTTTCTGCTGTTGCTGCCATCAAAACCAAATACAGATCAAAGCTGAACATTGAGAATGAACTGAGAGTGGCAGTCTGAAAACAACAGCCCCGCTTTGAGAAGATCTGCGAGGGAAAGCAAGCACACACAAGTCATTGATAGGCTAGTGTGGAATAGGAATGGTAAAGCGATGTGATCGTTTGCAACCTGCAGTAGAAATTAGGGCTGTGCAATTAATCGTATTTTAATCGCGATTACGATTATGGTTTGCGACGATTAGGAAAACAGCATAATTGACAAAATACGATTATTTTGCTGGGTGCGCTTTCGCCCCTCCCTAAAAGCCCACTCGGCCACGTGGGAGTGACATGTGTTGTGAGTGTTCAGCGCAAGCGAAGATGTCAGAACAAGAGCAGCAACTCGTTAAAAAGAAGGGTCGCGGGGAGATTCCCAGTCGATCGCGAGATGTGTCTAAAAATAGAACAACAATATTCTGTTTTATCGTTAATGTCCTGTAACATAATGTTCCCGTGCCAGAATAATGCACTTGAACGCATCAAAGCTTTGTGATTGGCCGGCCTCACCCCATGTGTCCGGGCGTGGCTGGTGAGCAGTGCACTAGTTCGCTGACGTTGTCGTGTCAACAGCATGGATGGTCAACAGGAGTGACAGTCCGCACACACACAAGACCGCAATTATGGCAGAAGCAAAAAAGCCCAACATATATAATTTTCACTCCGAGTGGGAGGATGATTATTTTTGTATCTATTCCAATTCAAAGTCCATCTTTCTCATCTGCAATGCGAGCGTGGCTTTATCGAAGAAGGGTAATTTAGGAGCGGCATTTCAAAACAGTGCACAAACGCTACGAGACGGAATTCCCTCCTAATTCTGCCCTACGCTCCAAAAGGGGAGGGGCCTGAAAGGACGGCTAAATGCACAGCAGTCCATTTTCACCAGGCCCAACAACAAGAGCAAGGCTGCTACCAGAGCATCTTATCGTGTCAGTCACGTTCTTGCGAAACACATGAAGTCTTTCGAAGACGGCGAAGTTGTGTAAGAAGCTTTCCTGGAGGCTGCGACGCGCTTTTGTGGGACAGTAAAAATAACAGCATTTCAACAGGTTTTTGATATAATAAAAACTCAATTTGGATAGCGTTATTAATCTGCTGTAAGTTTTAGTTTGTTTGAATTTATTCATTACAATTATTGTACAAAATGGTATAAAAATGCAAACATTAAGATCTGTTCTGTTTAAATGGATTATAGTCTATCAGTTCAGAACTAGTGTTGCTTGCATCCTATTTTAAAGGCATTTCTTTTTATACTCTAATAAAATGCAACAAAAAATGGGTTTGATTATATTAATGTTGTCTTTTTTATTGCACTGTTGCTGCAGCAGATTACTGTGTAGCTTCAGATCTGAGTTGTCTTATTAGTAAGCCTAATTTATACTTTTGTAGCAACACTATTTTTATATAATGGCAAAGAAAGGGTTCTTCAGAGTCTTTTCTTTTTTTCCTGTGTCATATGTGGCAGCACTGCCACAAGTTCCTCTTCAGAGAGGGTCTTCAGTACAGGTGGCAATATTGTCACCTGCCTGCGCTCATCTCTGAAACCAGACCATGAAAACAGCCTGGTGTTTCTTGCGAAAAATCTTTAAGAGATGACATGAGCAGCCCTACCAGCATCTTGCCATGGGTGGCCTAAACCTTTTTTATTTGGTCTTAAATTGTAGTTCAACATTTATTTCCTGTTACTTCTGGACCATGACGGTTGGCCAGCCTTCAACGTTTAACCTGAGTGGAATATGTTGAATATGTTTTACCAAAATGTTGGCTATATGTTAAGGAGGTTTTCAGTAGGTTGTGACAGTGCACTGCAACATGTTGGATTTCTTTATTTTGGTCTAATTTATTTTTTATTTATCATATTAATAATATATGTTTAGTATGGTTTTGGAAGTGTGCTCCAACACATTTATTGATCTTGTTTATTGGTAAAATATTATTTGTTTTAAAGTTCAATAAATGGTCAATGAATAATCGTCAAAATAATCGTGATATCAATTATTGACCAAATAATCGTGATTATGATTTTTGCCATAATCGCACAGCCCTAGTAGAAATAGTAGTTAATTAATATATTTTCCTTAAAGAAATTTAAATTTAAAAATCTACTACTCCGGGAAGAAGGCCAACCAGTTTTAATTAGGCCAAATTAATTCACAGTATCTATTACAAGCACTTTTGTTCATGTGTAATCCATAATAAAATATACAATTATAGTTGGATCTTTGTATCTTCCTTATTATCAGCAGAGAAAATGTAATGTTTTTACAACAATATACAATTAATCCTACCAATATAGATGGGAACCGGGTTGGGGGGTCCCGAAAATGTTTCCAATACCCAAGGGGGTCCCGACTGAAAAAGTTTGGGAACCACTGGCTTAGAGACAATGCTTGTTAGTTTAAAGGGCATGTTAAAACACATGTCTGTTATTTCCTGTGCGAGTCCACACACCTGATCAATAATGAAAGTAATTGTTAGTTGCAGCTCGACACCGCTCCAACGTGAATACATAACAAATGCATCTGTAGCAAGAAGGAGAGCGGCTTTTCATATTTTTCTGTAAAGCTGTGCACTTCTCCCGTGAATAACAAAAGAACGAGGGCGCACATGGAAGTTTTCTTTAAAAAAAACAATCAGGCAACATGAAAACGTATCGGGTAAATCAGGTTAGAAAGTAGAGTTGTTTACAGAGAGACTTCAGTCACCTCTCTTTGTTCTGAC